>NC_090029.1:9925876-10095876 GCF_037176765.1 Anolis sagrei
TAATTTTTTACCATTTACAAAATTTCGTAAATATCGAACTTTTTAAAAGGAAACATTTTGTAATTATTTTAAATATCGAAACAAAAAAAAACCCCAAATACAAATCAATTTTAGAAACAAATTTTTGCGTTGTTACCCAGGCCTAGTGGAGATACGTTCGGAGAGGTAAGCAGGGCCAGAACCGTTTAGGGATGAGCTCCCTCTGTCAGCTCCAGCTCCCTATGCGGGGACATTAAAAAAGCCTCCCACCTGGATGGTAAAAACATCAAAACATCCTGGTGTCCCCTGAGCAATGTCCCTGCAGATGGCCAATTCTCTCGCATCAGAATCAACTTGCAGTTTCTCAAGTCTGCACTGACACAGGAAGGGACAGGCGATACATGTGACAACCTTGCAGGAGTTAAAAGCAAGTCCAAATCAGACCGAGCAGGTGGGAGAAAGCACGAGAGAAGAGCCCCGAGCTCTGTGTCCAATCATTCCCTGCAGGTTCCCAATTTACGCGGAACCGTCACATGAAAAGAAGGGATGCTTCATTTAAATGCTATCGTCAGCAAGTGGATGCTTATCCTGAAGACATCTAGCCAAACAATAGTGTTGGCCTTGTCTTTGGAGCTGGTTAACAGCTAATTTGAGCCACCCGGGACTCATTTCAGGAGAGGCACGTAAGCTCCCCTTCAAGCCGCAAATGCTTCCCTTGACATTTTTGCAAACAGAAATGATGGTCCTGTGCTGAATGTAATTGAGTCTTCAATTTCGGCAATGTGGGCATATTTCTGCATTTGTCTCCTCTATTATATTCCGCGACATTGTTCAGGAGGCGGCAACAAAGTACGTCCCAAAGAAAAAGAAAACCAAGAAGGCAAAATGGTTATCTGCTGAGACACTGGAAGTAGCCCAAGAAAGGAGGAAAGCAAAAGGAAACAGGGAGAAGAGGAGATATGCCCAGTTAAATGCGCAATTCCAGAGGTTAGCCAGAAGAGATAAGGAACTATTTTTAAATAAGCAATGCATGGAAGCGGAAGAAGACAACAGAATAGGAAGGACAAGAGACCTCTTCCAGAAAATTAGAAACATTGGAGGTAAATTTCAGGCAAAAATTGGTATGATAAGAAACAAAGATGGCAGGGACCTAACAGAAGCTGAAGAGATCAAGAGAAGGTGGCGAGACTATACAGAAGATCTGTATAGGAAGGATAATAATATCGAGGATAGTTTTGACAGTGTGGTGAATGAATTAGAACCAGACATCCTGAGGAGTGAGGTTGAATGGGCCTTAAGAAGCATTGCTAACAACAAGGCAGCAGGAGACGACGGGATCCCAGCTGAACTGTTTAAAATCTTAAAAGATGATGCTGTCAAGGTGATGCATGCCATATGCCAGCAAATATGGAAAACACAAGAATGGCCATCAGACTGGAAAAAATCAACTTACATCCCCATACCAAAAAAGGGAAATGCGAAAGACTGCTCAAACTTCCGTACAGTGGCCCTTATTTCTCATGCCAGTAAGGTAATGCTCAAGATCCTGCAAGGAAGACTCCAGCAATACATGGAGCGAGAGTTGCCAGATGTTCAAGCTGGGTTTAGAAAAGGCAGAGGAACGAGAGACCAGATTGCCAATATCCGCTGGATAATGGAGAAAGGCAGGGAGTTTCAGAAAAACATCTACTTCTGCTTCATTGACTATTCTAAAGCCTTTGACTGTGTGGATCATAATAAATTGTGGCAAGTGCTTGGTGGGATGGGCATACCAAGCCCCCTTCCCTCTCTCCTGAGGAATCTGTACAAGGACCAAGTAGCAACAGTCAGAACTGACCACGGAACAACAGACTGGTTCAAGATTGGGAAAGGCGTACGGCAAGGCTGCATACTCTCACCCAACCTTTTTAACTTGTATGCAGAACACATCATGCGATGTGCGGGTCTTGATGAATGCAAGGCTGGAGTGAAAATTGCTGGAAGAAACATTAACAACCTCAGATATGCAGATGACACCACTCTGATGGCCGAAAGCGAGGAGGAGCTGAGGAGCCTTCTAATAAAGGTGAAAGAAGAAAGCGCAAAAGCCGGGTTGCAGCTAAACATAAAAAAAACCAAGATTATGGCAACAAGAATGATTGACAACTGGAAAATAGAGGGAGAAAATGTGGAGGCCGTGACAGATTTTGTATTTCTAGGCGCAAAGATGACTGCAGATGCAGACTGTAGCCAGGAAATCAGAAGACGCTTACTTCTTGGGAGGAGAGCAATGTCCAGTCTCGATAAAATAGTAAAGAGTAGAGACATCAGACTGGCAACAAAGATCCATTGCCTAGTCAAAGCCATGGTATTCCCTGTAGTCACCTACGGATGTGAGAGCTGGACCTTAGGGAAGGCTGAGCGAAGGAAGATCGATGCTTTTGAACTATGGTGTTGGAGGAAAGTGCTGAGAGTGCCTTGGACTGCGAGAAGATCCAACCAGTCCATCCTCCAGGAAATAAAGCCCGACTGCTCATTGGAGGGAAGGAGACTAGAGACAAAGTTGAAGTCCTTTGGCCACATCATGAGGAGACAGCAAAGCCTAGAGAAGACAATGATGCTGGGGAAAGTGGAAGGTAAAAGGAAGAAGGGCCGACCAAGGGCAAGATGGATGGATGGCATCCTTGAAGTGACTGGACTGACCTTGAAGGAGCTGGGGGTGGTGACAGCCGACAGGGAGCTCTGGCGTGGGCTGGTCCATGAGGTCACGAAGAGTCGGAGACGACTGAACGAATGAACAACAACAACAATTATATTCCACCTTGAGTCCCACAGCTGGGGGCCAAGAAAGGATAGAAGTAAATAAAATTATGATCATCAAATGTCTTAGCTCTCCTTACATCTTTGGGGCTTTCACACAAAATAACATATTCAGCTTATCATAGAATCATAGAATCAAAGAGTTGGAAGAGACCTCATGGGCCATCCAATCCAACCCCATTCTGCCAAGTAGCAGGAATATTGCATTCAAATCACCCCTGACAGATGGCCATCCAGCCTCTGTTTAAAAGCTTCCAAAGAAGGAGCCTCCACCACACTCCGGGGCAGAGAGTTCCACTGCTGAACGGCTCTCACAGTCAGGAAGTTCTTCCTCGTGTTCAGATGGAATCTCCTCTCTTGTAGTTTGAAGCCATTGTTCCGCGTCTTAGTCTCCAAGGAAGCAGAAAACAAGCTTGCTCCCTCCTCCCTGTGGCTTTCTCTCACATATGTATACATGGCTATCATATCTCCTCTCAGCCTTCTCTTCTTCAGGCTAAACATGCCCAGCTCCTTAAGCCGCTCCTCATAGGGCTTGTTCTCCAGACCCTTGATCATTTTAGTCGCCCTCCTCTGGACACATTCCAGCTTGTCAATATCTCTCTTGAATTGTGGTGCCCAGAATTGGACACAATATTCCAGGTGTGGTCTAACCAAAGCGGAATAGAGGGATAGCATTACTTCCCTAGATCTAGACAGTATGCTCCTATTGATGCAGGCCAAAATCCCATTGGCTTTTTTTGCCGCCACATCACATTGTTGGCTCATGTTTAACTTGTTGTCCATGGATGGTACGGACTTTCATAGAATCATAGAATCCTAGATTTGGAAGAGACCTCGAGGGCCATCTACTCCATCCCTATTCTGCCAAGAAGCAGGAAAATCACATTCAAAGCACCCCCGGCAGATGGGCCACCCATTGTGTTCGACTTTCTGTTATGTTATTTTGCACTGGGTTTTTTTTTTTTTTGCACTATTTTTTATCCTGTTATTTTCTGTATTTTATTTTTGTTGTTTTTGTATTTTATTTTCTGTATTTTATTTTCTTCGGGCTTGGCCAAATGTATGCCGGCCCAAGTCCCCTTCGGGGAGATGGTAGCAGGGTATAAATAGAGATTATTTTTATTATTATTACTATTATTATTATTACTATTATGATTCTGACGCAAAAACATAGTATGTCACAGCAAATTATATATATATATATATATATATATATATATATATATATATATATAATCTCAGCAGATATATATGCTAGATCCAGCATTATTATTTTATTATTATTACTAGCCGTGCCCTGCCACACATTGCTGTGGCCCACATGGGGGTTGTATGTGGGAAATTTGGCCCAATTCTATCGGTGGGGTTCAGAATGCTCTGTGATTGTAGGTGAACTATAAATCCCAGCAACTACAACTCCCAAATGTCAAGATTCTATTTTCCCCAAACTCCACCAGTGTTCACATTTGGGCAGATTGAGTCTTCGTGTAGTTTGGTCCAGATCCATCATTGTTTGAGTCCACAGTGCTTTCTGGGTGTAGGTGAACTACAACTCGAAAACCAAAGGACTCTGCCCACCAAACCCTTCCAGTATTTTCTGTTGGTCATGGGAAAACTGTGTGCCAAGTTTGTTTCAATTCAATTGTTGGTGGGGATTCAGAATGCTCTTTGATTTCAGGTGAACTATAAATCCCAGCAACTACAACTCCCAAATGACAAAATCAAAAAATGTTGAGTTAAGGACATACATTGGGTTGTTAGGTGTATGCTGTCCAAACTTGGTGTGAATTCGTCCAGTGGTTTTTGAGTTCTGTTAATCCCACAAACGAACGTTACATTTTTATTTATATAGATTATATTATTATTATAATAATTTTTTTGAGTGAAGGACATACATTGGGTTGTTAGGTGTCTTATGTCCAAATTTGGTGTCAATTCCCCCAGTGGTTTCTGAGTTCTGTTAATCCCACAAACGAACGTTACATTTTTATTTATATAGATTATATTATTATTATTATTATTATTATTATTATTATTATTATTATTATTTATTTTATTATATTTTAGTTATTATATTTTATATTTTATTATATTATTATTACTACTACTACTACTACTACTACTATTACTCTATGCAAACGAGATATGAGATCTTGGCTAAGAATTCTGGACCTCTCAGCGGCCTTCGATACCGTCGACCATGGTATCTTTCTGGGGCGCCTCGCAGGAATGGGGCTTGGAGGCACTGTTTTGCAGTGGCTCCGGTCCTTCCTAGAAGGTCGATCTCAGAAGGTGTTATTGGGAGACACCTGTTCAACCCCACAACCATTGCCTTGTGGATAGGGCTGGTCAATTCGTTTCGTTAATTCGTAATTCGTTAAAAAATTCGTTAATTTTTGAATTACGAAACGATTACAAAACATTTTTTTTAACCTGGAAGTGTTTTTAAATATCGAAACGGCAGGCGCCAAAAAATTTTGTATTTCCGTCCATTTCGGAAATACGTAAGATGGCCGCCTGCCGATGCTTGCTGGGAGCTTTCTCCTGACTTTTCGCCTGCATCTATGGCGAGCGAGAGGGGCGAGCGAGCGGCGAGCGAGAGGGGCGAGCGAGGCATTCTCTCCTGACGTTTTGCCTGCATCTATGGCAAGCATCCTCAGAGGTAGTGAGGTCTGTTGGAAGTAGGAAAAAGGGTTTATATATTTATGTGGAATAATGACCAGGGGGGACAAAGGACTCTTGTCTGCTGGAGCGAGGTGTGAATGTTTCAACTGACCACCTTGATTAGCATTTGATGGCTTGGCAGTGCCTGGAGCAATCTTTTGTTGAGAGGTGATAGATGTCCCGGATTGGGTTGTTGTAGGTTTTTTCAGGCTATATGGCCATGGCCTAGAGGCATTTTCTCCTGACTTTTCACCTGCATCTATGGCGAGCGAGCGGGGCGAGCGAACGGGGCGAGCGAGCGGCGAGCGAGAGGGGCGAGCGAGGCATTCTCTCCTGACGTTTTGCCTGCATCTGTGGCAAGCATCCTCAGAGGTAGTGAGGTCTGTTGGAAGTAGGAAAAAGGGTTTATATATTTATGTGGAATAATGACCAGGGTGGGACAAAGGACTCTTGTCTGCTGGAGCGAGGTGTGAATGTTTCAACTGACCACCTTGATTAGAGGGCCCGCCAGAGTGAGTGCCTGCCTTCCCTCCTTAATAATAATTTTAATTTCTCCTCCCTATTCTACTAAATTAATAATTAAATTTAAAAAATACTTTAAAAATATTGAAAAAAAAGGGCGCCATCTTTACAAAATGTTTTGTAAATATTTACGAAATTTCGTAAATACTGAACTTTTTTTTTGGAAAATTTTGTAATTATTTTAAATATCGAAACAAAAAAACCCCCCAATTACAAATCGATTTTAGAAACAAATTTTTGCGTTGTTACCCAGGCCTAGGATTCAATATTGTCTCCCATGTTGTTTAACATCTACATGAAGCCGCTGGGAGA
This sequence comes from Anolis sagrei, assembly GCF_037176765.1. Taxonomy (NCBI): domain Eukaryota; kingdom Metazoa; phylum Chordata; class Lepidosauria; order Squamata; family Anolidae; genus Anolis; species Anolis sagrei. Next base: position 9,932,153 of record NC_090029.1, read on the forward strand.
GATCATCCGGAGTTTCGGGGTACGGTGTCATCTGTACGCAGATGATGTCCAACTCTGTCACTCCTTCCCACCTGCTACTAAGGAGGCTGTTCAGGTCCTGAACCGGTGCTTGGCCGCTGTGACGGTCTGGATGAGGGCTAACAAATTGAAATTGAATCCAGACAAGACAGAGGTACTTCTGGTCAGTCGCAAGGCCAAACAGGGCATAGGGTTACAGCCTGTACTGGATGGGGTCACACTCCCCCTAAAGACGCAGGTTCGCAGCTTGGGTGTGACCCTGGACTCATCGCTGAGCCTGGAACCCCAGGTTTCAGCGGTGACCAGGGGAGCATTTGCACAGTTAAAACTTGTGCACCAGCTGCGCCCATACCTTGGGAAGCCTGACTTGGCCACGGTAGTCCACACTCTGGTTACATCCCGTTTAGACTACTGCAACACTCTCTACGTGGGGTTGCCTCTGAAGACTGCTCGGAAGCTTCAAATGGTCCAACAATCGGCAGCCAGGATGTTAACAAGAGCGGCACTCAGGGAGCACACCACTCCACTGCTGCGCCAGCTCCACTGGATGCCAATTTGCTACCGGGCTCAATTCAAAGTGCTGGCTTTAGCCTTTAAAGCCCTAAACAGTTCTGGCCCGACCTACCTGTCCGAATGTGTCTCCTCCTACGAACCAGTTAGGACATTAAGATCGTCTGGGGAGGCCCTGCTCTCGATCCCGCTGGCTTCACAAGCACGCCTGGCGGGGACGAGAGACAGGGCCTTCTCAGTGGTGGCCCCTCGGCTGTGGAACGCCCTTCCTGCAGATATTAGATCAACCCCCTCCTTGCTGGCATTCCGGAGGAAAGTAAAGACCTGGCTGTTTGAACAGGCATTCGACTAAGCAGTGTGATTGATTGAGTGACTATCGGAACACAGAATATCAGATAACAAGTTTGGATTCTGATTTCATTGATGAGACCTGATGGATTTGTTATATTGATGTAGTGATGTATTGATATTGATGTTTAATGATTTGTGTTGCTATTGCTTTTAAACACTTAATGATTTTGTATTGTGTATACCTAAATTGTAAACCGCTCTGAGTCGCCTAAGGGCTGAGAAGAGCGGTATACAAATGAAGTAAATAAATAAATAAATAATCTTCTGCCCATAGAAAACCTCAGACCTAGAAAATCATTTGAAAGGGGTCTTTCTGGTCCAAGATGGAGTGTGTAATGTTGACATCCTGGACCTGGCTTTTTAAAGAGAGCATCTTTTCAAAACAATGAGATGTCTCTTCCATGAAATATCAGCTCTGCCTTCCTTCCATTGGCTCCTGTAGAGCAGGAAGAGCTTCCTTGATGTATTGTCGAAGGCTAGCTCCAACAGACAAGAGTCCTTTGTCCCACCCTGGTCATTCCACAGATATATAAACCCTTTTTTCTAGTTCCAACGGACCTCACTACCTCTGAGGATGCTTGCCATACATGCAGGCGAAACGTCAGGAGAGAATGCCTCTAGAACAGGGGTCCCCAAACTTTTTGAACAGAGGGCCAGGTCACAGTCCCACAAACTGTTGGAGGGCCAGATTATAATTTGAAAAAAAAATGAATGAATTCCTATGCACACTGCACATATATTATTTGCAGTGCAAAAAACCCACACTTCTATATAAATAAAAATGTAATGTTCGTTTGTGGGATTAACAGAACTCAAAAAACACTGGACGAATTGACACCAAATTTGGACACAAGACACCTAACAACCCAATGTATGTCCTTCACTCAAAAAAATTGATTTTGTCATTTGGGAGTTGTAGTTGCTGGGATTTATAGTTAACCTACAATCAAAGAGCATTCTGAACCCCATCAATGATGGAATTGAACCAAACTTGGTACACAGTTCTCCCATGACCAACAGAAAATACTGGAAGGGTTTGGTGGGCAGTGTCCTTTGGGTTTGGAGTTGTAGTTCACCTGCCTCCATAAATCACTGTGGACTCAATGATAGATCTGGACCAAACTTGGCACTGATACTCAATATGTCCACATGTGAACACTGGTGGCGTTTGGGGGTTGTATTTGCTGGGATTTATAGTTCACTTGCAATCAGAGCATTCTGAACTCCACCAATGATGGAATTGAACCAGTTTTGGTACACAGAACTCTCATGAACAACAGAAAATACTGGGTTTAGTGGGCATTGACCTTGAGTTTTGGAGTTGTAGTTCACCTGCGGCGCTGCGGGAGCTTGTTCTCCCGGCACGGCTGGGAGTGGAGCGGGAGGTGCCTCGTGAGCAGAGCGGCCGGAGCAGAGGGTGTCCGTCTGCAGAGGACCCACCCTGGGAGGCTTCTCCCTCCCACACAGGCGGAGCGGCCAGAGCAGAGGATTTCCGCGATTGGCAGAGCAGCGCCGGGTGGGCGTGGCCAGGGAAGCCGCCATTCCCTGGCCACGCCCACCGGGTACCGCTCTGCCAATCGCGAACAACCTCTGCTCTGGCCGCTCTGCTCTGCAGAGGACCCACCTGGGAGGCAGAGCGGCCGGAGCAGAGGATTTCCGTGATTGGTGGAGTGATGCCAGGTGGGCGTGGCCAGGCAAGGCAGGCCGCGCGGGCCGGAGAAATGGCCTCAGCGGGCCACATACGGCCCGCGGGCCGTAGTTTGGGGACCCCTGCTCTAGAACATGGCCATATAGCCCAAAAAAACCTACAACAACCTAGCTTCCTTAACGTTTAGTCGGTTGCTGCAGAATGGATAGAGAAAGATCCCTCTGTCAGTTTCCAGCCAGAAACGAATGCATTGGCCCCATCCCTCCCATTCCTCCCAGCGTCACATGCTTTAAGTACAGTGGTGTTCCCCTCTCGGAGAAGGCGGGGGACAGCTCAAGGGCTCCTTAAACCGTGGAATTAAATATGGTTTTGGTCTCCAGGCAGAGCCTGTCTCCTTGAGTCTAAATCTGTTCAGTCAAGCAAAATATTACAGGTGGAGAAGAAATCAATATTTCTTGGGCTGAGCCGAGCAAGGGAACAGCTTGTGTCTATGCGCCCCAACACAAATTAAGAAATGAATTCTGGAATATATTAATAGGATGGAGGCAGAAGATGGGTGGATGCACCATCTGAGCATGCAAAGGTTCTGAATGGTCCAGAACACAGTCGTGTGCAAAGGAGGGGGAAGCGAACACGTGAACGAGGGAAAGAAGAAGTGAAATCTGTTTTAAGGAACACTTAGTGAAGGATTAATATGCTGATTCCCAGACTTTTTCTCTCCGGGGAACTTTCCCCACATGTCTCCAAAAGGAACACCTACATGCCTTATGCTGAGTGGCAGATTTTTCATGGGTTCACAGATTCCCATGTGGCAGCCATCATAGTCTCTGGTAGCAATGGATGGAAAATGGCACCAAAGAAGGAGTCTCCACCACTCTCCAGGGCAGAGAGTTCCACTGCTGAACTGCTCTTTAAGCCACACTGAGTCCCTTAGGAGATGGGTTGAGAACCGAGCAAATGCTTCACAGCGGGCTGCCGAGTTGTCAGGGATCCCATCTTGAGAGATGGGATTCAACAGTCATAGAATCATAGAATCAAAGAGTTGGAAGAGACCTCATGGGCCATCCAGCCCAACCTCCTGCCAAGAAGCAGGAATATTGCATTCAAATCACCCCAAACAGAAGGCCATCCAGCCTCTGTTTAAAAGCTTCCAAAGAAGGAGTCTCCACCACTCTCCAGGGCAGAGAGTTCCACTGTTGAACGGCTCTTTAAGCCGCACCGAGTCCCTTGGGAGATGGGTTGAGAACCGAGCAAATGCTTCACAGCGGGCTGCCGAGTTGTCAGGGATCCCATCTTGAGAGATGGGATTCAACAGTCATAGAATCATAGAATCAAAGAGTTGGAAGAGACCTCATGGGCCATCCAGCCCAACCCCATTCTGCCAAGAAGCAGGAATATTGCATCCAAATCACCCCAAACAGAAGGCCATCCAGCCTCTGTTTAAAAGCTTCCAAAGAAGGAGTCTCCACCACTCTCCAGGGCAGAGAGTTCCACTGCTGAACTGCTCTTTAAGCCACACTGAGTCCCTTAGGAGATGGGTTGAGAACCGAGCAAATGCTTCACAGCGGGCTGCCGAGTTGTCAGGGATCCCATCTTGAGAGATGGGATTCAACAGTCATAGAAGCATAGAATCAAAGAGTTGGAAGAGACCTCATGGGCCATCCAGCCCAACCCCCTGCCAAGAAGCAGGAATATTGCATTCAAATCACCCCTGACTTGTTACAAAAATGTAAGCCCAAAATGTTGGAAATGCGGTATAGAAGAAGGAACATTTTACCACACATGGTGGCAGTGCAAAAAAGCAAAGAGTTACTGGAAGGAAATACATACCATACTACAAAAAACATTGAAAATTCAAATCCCTCAAAAACCAGAAATCTTTTTGTTGGGAATTACAAATGGAAATATGGAAAAAAAATATTGAAAAACTGATATTCCTATCATTAACTGCTGCACGAATATGTTACGCAAAGTTATGGAGGAAGAACGAAACACCCAAAATTGAAGAGTGGAAAAAGAAGCTGATAGAAGTGAAGAATATGGACAGACTGAGCTACCTTCTACAAAGGAGCAAAGGAATTGTAGAGACAGAGACAGACTGGACAAAATGTGAGGAATACTTAAAATAAATATATAGCAAGAACAAAACTCAAACCAACCACAAATAGACAACAAAATGGGAAACAACACAAAAAGACGAAAAACGAAGGAAGGAAAAAAGAAAAGGAAGAGACCAACCTCGAAGAATCTTGGAAGTCAGCTCAGAAGAAAATCTCATTCTACCTCTTTTCTTGATTTTCTCTCATTTTAAACTACTCCCCCCCCCTGTCGATACTTATCCTTACTATGCCCCTACGATACCCTTCCCATCACTCCTACTTTCTTCTTTCCTTCACTGCCTACTAAAACTTTTAATCATTGTGTAATAAGAAAATTAATAAAGATTATATATTTTTAAAAAATCACCCCTGACAGATGGCCATTCAACCTCTGTTTAAAAGCTTCCTGTCAGGTTTTACAATGTATTGTAATGTAATATAGCTGAGTCATGCACTGCTAATAGGCTTCTATTGGAAACGCTGTCATGCATTAACTGTATATAGTAGGCCTGGGCAGTTTCATTCGTCAATTTTGTAATTCGTTAAATATTCGTTAATTTTAGCAATTACAAAACGATTACAAAACTTATTTTTAAACCCGGAAGTGTTTTTAAATATCGAAACGGCAGGCGCCAAAAATTTTTGTATTTCCGTCCATTTCGGAAATACGTAAGATGGCCGCCTGGCGATGCTTGCTGGGAGCTCTCCTCTCTCTCCTCTCTTAGCCAGTCAGAGGCAGAGCCTGAAAGAGGAGGAGGAGGAGGAGGAGGAGAGGGCGGGGAAGGCGCCGGCTGAGCAAGCGAGCGAGAGGGCAAGCGAGAGGGCGAGCGAGAGGGCGAGCGAGAGGGCGAGTGGCGAGCGAGAGGGCCCGCCAGAGTGAGTGCCTGCCTTCCCTCCTTAATAATAATTTCTCCTCCCTATTCTACTAAATTAATAATTAAATAAAAAAAATAAAAAATATTGAAAAAAAAGGGCGCCATCTTTACAAAATGTTTTGTAAATATTAACGAAATTTCATAAATACCGAACTTTTTTAAGGGAAAATTTTGTAATTATTTTAAATATCGAAACAAAAAAAAACCCCAATTACAAATCGATTTTAGAAACAAATTTTTGCGTTGTTACCCAGGCCTAGTATATAGGGAATCATTTGGGGAATGTGTTCTGGCCTAGTCCAGGTGATTGTGAATGATGCAATCCTCGGTCTGAGTTAAGTTAATGAGTTAGGAACCAATCAGTGATTGCTATGTGTAAATGTACAGAATTGTATATAAGGAAGTCATGTACAGTGTATTCTCTCTCCTTGTGCTGTGATGCTGTTTGCCGAAGGCTCTGTGTAACTGATTAAAAGAACCTGTCTGCTAAGACAAGATATAACCGTGTGCTGTGGTAAGTTTGTAGAGTCATCTGGATTGGGGGGGGGGGGGACAATGGTAAAACTGACAATAGCCGAGCATGTGCTCAAGTGCCTGTAAAGAGTTCCAGAGTGACTGCAGTCTGTGGAAGCAGTTGACTGAAAATACTGTGCAGGAAGAAGCTACTGGAAAGCGCTGAAGTTGTGCAACTGATCTGCTGCTGAATTGTGAGATAAAGCACAACAAGAAAGAGTCCAATTATCCACAAAATGCTCTTACATATCATTGAGCCTCCATATCCACAGAGTCTTCATCCATAGATTTCACCATCAGTGGCTGGAAAACCTCTTCCCCCTGCCAAATAGTTAGGTTGCTTCACCAAAGTTCATAGCATTGAGCCGTGAAGGTCAAAATGGAATTAAATGGCATTAATTAATTTCCAAAAGCAGTAGATGCTCTCTATCTATCTATCTATCTATCTATCTAAATAAATAAATAAATAAATAAAAATGTAATGTTTGTTTGTGGGATTAACATAACTAAAAAAACCACTGGACGAATTGCTGCCAAATTTGGCCACAAGACACCTACTAACTCAAGGAGTGACCATCATGCAAAAAAAATGATTTTGACATTTGGGAGTTGTAGTTGCTGGGATTTATCGTTTACTTACAATCAAAGAGCATTCTGAACTCCACCAATGATGGAATTGAACCAAACGTGCACACAGGACTCCCATAACCAACAGACAACACTAGAACGGTTTGGTAGGCATTGACCTTGAGTTTGGAGTTGTAGTTCACCTAATTCCAGAGAGCACTCTGGACTCCAGCAATGCTGGATCTGCACCAAACTTGTCACAAATACCCAATATGCCCAAATATGAACACAGATCGAGTTTAGGGAAAATATACCTTGACATTTGGGAGTTGTACTTACTGAAATTTATAGTTCACCTACAGTCAAAGAGCATTCTGAACCCCACCAACAACAGAACTGGGGCAAACTTTCCACACAGAACCGCCATACTTAAAGCCATCCAGTGCAAGTCCCTTCACCAGGGCAAGAAGGGACTGGCTTCTCTGGCTTGAGCCGAGGCCAGGACATTCCTTCCTTTTCTGGTTTAAAACTGGCTTCTCCAGCTTGAGCCGAGGCCAGGGACCAGAAGCGGGGGAAGCAAACGGAGTAAATTCCTTCCTTCTCTGGTTTAAAACTGGCTTCTCTGACTTGAGCCAAGGCCAGGGACCAGAAGTGGGGAAAAGCATGCGGAGGAAATTCCTTCCTTCTCTGGTTTAAAACTGGCTTCTCTGGCTTGAGGTGAGGCCAGGAAATTCCTTCCTTTTCTGGTTTAAAACTGGCTTCTCCTGCTTGAGCCGGGGCCAGGGACCAGAAGTGGGGTAAGCAAACAGAGGAAATTCCTTCCTTCTCTGGTTGAAAACTGGCTTCTCTGGCTTTAAAACTGGCTTCTCTGGCTTGAGCCAAGGCCAGGAAATTCCTTCCTTCTCTGGTTTAAAACTGGCTTCTCTGGCTTTAAAACTAGCTTCTCTGGCTTGAGCCGAGGCCAGGGACTAGAAGTGGGGGAAAGCAAGCAGACAAAGTTCCTTTCTTTTCTGGCTTTAAAACTGGCTTCTCTGGCTTGAGCTGAGGCCAGGAACTTCCTTCCTTCCCTGGTTTAAAACTGGCTTCTCTGGCTTGAGTTGAGGCCAGGAAATTCCTTCCTTCTCTGGGTTAAAACTGGCTTCTGTGGCTTTAAAACAGGCTTCTCTGGCTTGAGCTGAGGCCAGGGACCAAAAGTGGGGAAAAGCAAGCAGAGGAAATTCCTTCTCTGGTTTAAAACTGCCTTCTCTGGCTTGAGCCGACGCCAGGAAATTCCTTCCTTCTCTGATTTGAAACTGGCTTCTCTGGCTTGAGCCAAGGCTAGGGACCAGAAGCAGGGAAAAGCAAGCAGAGGAAATTCCTTCCTTCTCTGGTTTGAAACTGACTTCTCTGGCTTAAGCTGAGGCCAGGAAATTCCTTCCTTCTCTGGTTTAAAACTGGGTTCTCTGGCTTGAGCTGAGGACAGAGACCAGAAGCGGGGAAAAGCAAGCAGAGGAAATTCCTTTCTTCTCTGGTTTAAAACTGGCTTCTTTGGTTTGAGACGAGACCAGGAAATTCCTTCCTTCTCTGGTTTAAAACTGGCTTCTCTGGCTTGAGTTGAGGCCAAGAAATTCCTTCCTTCTCTGGTTTAAGCCAAGGCCAGGGACCAGAAGCAGGGAAAAGCAAGCAGAGGAAATTCCTTCCTTTTCTGGTTTAAAACTGGCTTCTCTGGCTTGGGCCAAGACCAGGGACCAGAAGCAGGGAAAAGCAAGCAGAGGAAATTCATTCCTTCTCTGGTTTAAAACTGGCTTCTCTGGCTTGAGCTGAGGCCAGGGACCAGAAGCAGGGAAAAGCAAGCAGAGGAAATTCATTCCTTCTCTCGTTTAAAACTGGCTTCTCTGGCTTTAAAACTGGCTTCTCTGGCTTGAGCCAAGGCCAGGGACCAAAAGCATGGAAAAGCTGAATAATTTCCAACTCACTTCATAAGCTGTAATAAAATTGGCAGAAAAAGCTTCGGAACGGCAAAGGGACTTCTGGTTTTCTTTAAAACTTTGGAATCACTTCAAAAAGGTAATTTTTCCAACTTTATTCCGAATTGCAAAGATTCCAACAGTACCTAACCATGCCTATTGTCTACACTTTAGACTTAATGCAGTTGGAAACTGTTGTAATTGCTATGGCTCACTATTATGGAATTGTGTAGTATGTAGTAAGAGTGACCCTTGTCACCATATTCCATCGAAGAACCTTACATCTCTCTATCAAGTCTCTCAAGTCCAAGAGAATTGCTGCCATTGCTCCACTTAGAACTATGCATAAACATCTGGCCAGTTAATCTTCTTGAAGGAGTCCCCATGGTGCCCAAAATGCAGCAGGGAAATGAACCGGCGCTGTGAATTATGCAGGAGGAATTTCATTGCTTGTAAATCTGATGTTGGGAAAGAAAAAGGCAAACAAAGATCACCTTGAAACACCTCCGGTTCTGAAGTCAATGGCTGGCGCACCTGGTTTTGCTCATGGAGCAGATGGATCAAAGATGAGATGAGAAGAAGCCATTTCCATGATCATGCTTGAGTTTTCCATTATCATTATTATTATCATCATCATTAACATTATTGCTCTGATTTTATCGCAGGAAGCGAGACTCAAAGCTGCTCATAACCTTTGCAAATGATACAACCGAAAACATACAAAAAGTAAACATTAAGATAGAATTAAACTAGGATGATGATTAAAACCCTTCTGGGCTCCTTTCTATGAACCGACGCGAACTCTAAGATATTCCGGGAAGGCCCTCCTTTCGCTCCCATCACTATCACAAGTACAGTTGGTGGGGACGAGAGAGAGGGCCTTCTCGGTGGTGGCCCCCCGCCTCTGGAACGCCCTTCCAAGGGAAATAAGAAAGGTCCCATTCATCCACTCCTTTTGTAAGAACTTGTAGACTTGGTGGTTTCAACAAACTTTTGAGAATGACGGGTTCTAGTCCAACCCAAACATTGTCGAATATGACCTATTACCCCGGTCATCCTTCTAATAGACCAGTGTTTCTCAACCTTCTTAATGCCGCGAGCCCTTAATACAGATCCTCATGTTGTGATGACCCCCAACCAGAACATTATTTTCGTTGTGGCTTCATAACTGTAATTTTACTACTGTTATGAATTGTAATGTAAATATCTGATATGCAGAATGTATTTCCATTCACTGGACCAACTTTGGCACAAATACCCAACATGCCCAAATTTGAATACTAGTAGAGTTGATTTTGTCAATTGGGAGTTGCAGTTGCTGGGATTTATAGTTCACCTACAATCAAAGAGCATTCTGACCTCCACCAACGATGCAATTGAACCAAACTTGGCACACAGTTCTCCCATGACCAACAGAAAATACTGGAAGGGTTTAGTGGGCATTCACCTTGAGTTTGGGAGTTGTAGTTCACCTAGATCCAGAGAGCACTGTGGACTCAAACAATGATGGATCTGGACCAAGCTTGACACGAATACTCAATATGCCCAAATGTGAACACTGGTGGTATTTTGGGAAAATAGAGCTTGACATTTGGGAGTTGTAATTGCTGGGATTTATAGTTCATCTGCAATCAAAGAGCATTCTGAATGCCACCAATGATAGAATTGGGCCAGACTTCCCACACAGAACTCCCATGACCAACAGAAAATATTGTGTTTTCTGGTAGTCTTTGGCGACCCCTCTAACACCCCCTCACGACCCCCCCAGGGGTCCCGACCCCCAGGTTGAGAACCACTGTAATAGATCCTAGAAATGAGCAGCCACAGATCCATACCTGCTATCACCGTTAGCCTCTTATAGCACTGTTCTTAATTCCCAGCCCCCTCATATTTTGAGTTTGTACTAGCTTTGGCCTGGCTTTTTAATTGCTCAGAATAGGCAGGATTATTTTTAATATACACGTGTCATTGTGTTAATTTTATGCTTATGTTGTTTTGTTAATTTTATGTTATGCTGTGACAGGATCCAGACACCTTTAAAGAGCCAGACACAGGGATAAGGTCCAAACAAAGTTTATTAAGGCAACAAAACGGACTCAGGGACACTCACTTCAGTGTCCCTGGCCAAAACAAAAGGTTTCAAGCAATTTACAAGACAAAAACTTAACTTGGCAAATAATCCGGATTAAACCGGCATATAATCTGGGATAATCAAAAGATTGAGCAAATGCTCCAAAGTCACAGAGTTCAAAGTATGCAAGTAAAGAAGGTGGAAGAACACAAAGCCGTAGTCCAAAAACAGTTCGAAGTCGAAGATATAAGAGTCCAAAAAGCAGCGTCGTTGTCCAGACAATCTGAAGTCAAAAGAGAGGAAGTCAGCACTTATGGGAGCAACCTGTAGTTACAGGACCCAACAAGAGAAACGGCAGCGACAAAGACCCAGGCACAAATCCAACACTTTGCCTTCTGCAAAGTTCCATTACCACAGTGCCTACATTTAGGTAGATAGGCAATAGCTGGATAAATAGGTGATGGATGGATGCATGCATGCATGGGGGATGATGGATAGATAGATGGTGGATGGTGGATCGTGAATAGATAGGCAATCGTTGGATTGATAGATGATGGATGGATGGAGGATGGTGGATCGTTGATAGATAGGCAATAGTTGGATTAATACATGATTGATGATAGATAGATAGATAGATAGATAGATAGATAGATAGATAGATAGATAGATAGATAGAGGGCCGTAGCCAGAAAAAAATTTCGGGAGGGGTTGAGATTTTCGGGGTGGGGGGGTGGTTGAAATTTTCGCAAGAGGGGGGTTGAAACCTGCCTCCTAGCTCACGCTGAAGCAAAGACCACAGCAGGGGGCAGAGCAGCCTTCAATAGCCTGCAGCTCCGCCCTTGTCAACCACTTCCACCAAGTCTGGCCTCTTTAATGAGAGCATTCAACATCCCCCCCCCCCCCCACATGGTTGCTTCACTACTGTTCTGTTGCGCGCTGGGCATGTAAATAATTGTCTTTAGAACAGGATGTGCAACCTTTGGCCAGCGGGAAGCCAAAGGTTTCAGAAGTTTCCACCACAAACAGTCTTTAGATGGCTTGAGAAGTACAACAAAGTCTTTTATTAATGAACAATCAAACAGAAACTTCTCTTGTCTTCAGTAAAGTTAAGCAAATGATTCCAAGCTTTTAGGCAACTGGTGAATTCCTAATCTTGCCCATGAAGAACAGGCAACTGTCTTCTATAACTTCTTCTTTAAAGAAAAATCCCCGTTTTAACTTCTCCCAGGTTGACTGTAATCTAACCCTTACTGATGTGGGCTCCGCTACCGGGTCGAACTGCGTCTCCAACGCCGAGTGGACCTACCAGCAAGGCAGTAGATGTTCTCCAGCTGGAGTTCTTTGGTCTTTAGGGCCGTTTTCCTGGAAATTCTTTGGAGACTCTTAAGACCTTTCTCCCCCGGAAGGTCTTAAGGGTTGAAGCTTTTGAACAGGGGAAGCTTGCACACATCCTATACATAAGCTTACCTTGCTGAGACTAACTAAAATGGCTCCCTTCCCTTCCCAATTGCCCTGAGCAAGGGGCGGGACCAAAACTTAACAATGATGGACAGGTGACTTGCCCTATGACTGCAACCAAGGAAGCCACCTATCTGCAGAGTCCCTGAAACCTAGGACTGCAAGCAAACATTTAATACAAAGCAAATAAAGTTGGAGCCCCTGGTACAGCTGTACCAGAACAACTACAACGGCTATTGCTGCAAGTAATGACAGTGTGAATAAATTGCTAATATTTGCTTGAGATAGTGCTTGCAGTTCTGGGGGGACTCTTGATTTTTTGCATCTCATAGACTTAGCAGTGGGATTTGGTTAACCAGTTAAAATTCATGAGTAAACCAGTTTTTTTAAAAAAAACCTGAAACATTTCGGGGGGGGGGGGGTTGAACCCCTAACCCCCCCCCCCTCGCTACGGGCCTGGATAGATAGATAGATAGATAGATAGACAGACAGACAGACAGACAGATAGGGAATAGTTAGATAAATAGGTGATGGGTGGATGGATGGATGGATGGATGGATAGATGGTGGATGGTGGATAGATAGGCAATACTTGGATTAATAGGTGATGGATAGATGGATGGAGGATGGTGGATAGATAGGCAATAGTTGAATTAATAAGTGATTGATGAAGAGATAGATAGATAGATAGATAGATAGATAGATAGATAGATAGGCAATAGTTAGATAAATAGGAGATGGATGGATGGATGGTGGATGGTCTATGGTGGATAGATTGCTCTATGTAGAGCCCAGTAGACAGCTAACTTGGAGTACATTTTCCCTTCATCCTTGACATTGGTCTTCTCTCCGTTCCATCTCCTCCCTCATTTTTTTCACAAACGCGTAGTAGTGGAGAAGACTTACAAACAAAGGGCTGCTTGCTTCCCCGCTGAATATTTCCAGCTTTGGACAGCACTGCACTGGCTTGTTGTGAGTCCTTCCTCCTACTAGTTATCTGCTCATCGTTTTGCAAAGGTCAGAGATGGATGGATGGATAGACAGACAGATAGAGATAGAAAGATAGGTGGCGGATAATGAATAGGCAATAGTTGGATAAATAGAGGATGGATGGATGCGTGGGGGATGGTGGATAGATAGATGGTGGATGTTGGATGGTGGATAGATAGGCCATAATTGGATTGATAGATGATGGATGGATGGATGGAGGATGGTGGATTGCTGGATAGGTAGACAATAATTGGATTAATATATGATGGATGGATGGATGGATGGATGGATGGATGGATGGATGGTGTGTCACAAGTTTGGTCCAGGTCCATCATTCGTGGATGGATGGATGGATGGATGGATGGAGAATGGTGGATGGTGGATAGATAGGCAATAGTTGGATTAATACGTGATTAATGAAGAGATAGATAGATAGGCAATAGTTGGATTAATAGGTGATGGGTGGATGGATGGATGGATGGATGGATGGAGGATGGTGGATAGATAGGCAATAGTTGGATTAATAAATGATTGATGAAGAGATAGATAGATAGATAGATAGATAGATAGATAGATAGATAGAGATAGGCAATATTTAGATAAATAGGGGATGGATGGATGGATGGATGGTGGATGGTCTGTGGTGGATAGATTGCTCTATGTAGAGCCCAGTAGACAGCTAACTTGGAGTACGTTTTCCCTTCATCCTTGACATTGGTCTTCTCTCCGTTCCATCTCCTCCCTCATTTTTTTCACAAAGGCGTAGTAGTGGAGAAGACTTACAAACAAAGGGCTGCTTGCTTCCCCGCTGAATATTTCCAGCTTTGGATAGCACTGCACTGGCTTGTTGTGAGTCCTTCCTCCTACTAGTTATCTGCTCATCATTTTGCAAAGGTCAGAGATGGATGGATGGATGGATGGATAGATAGATAGATAGATAATAGGTAGATAGGCAGTAGTTGGATAAATAGGGGATGGATGGATGGATGGATGGACGGACGGACGGACGGACGGACGGACGGACAGACAGACAGACAGACAGACAGATAGATAGATAGATAGATAGATAGATATAATAGGTAGATAGGCAATAGTTGGATAAATAGGTGATGATGGATGGATGCATGGGGGATGATGGATAGATAGATGGTGGATGGTGGATTGTGAATAGATAGGCAATAGTTGAATTGATAGGTGATGGATGGATGGATGGATGGAGGATGGTGGATTGTGGATAGATAGACAATAATTGGATTAATATATGATGGATGGATGGATGGATGGGTAGATGGATGGATGGATGGATGGATGGAGAATGGTGGATGGTGGATAGATAGGCAATAGTTGGATTAATACGTGATTGATGAAGAGATAGATAGATAGATAGGGAATAGTTAGATAAATAGGTGATGGGTGGATGGATCGATGGATGGATAGATAGATGGTGGATGATGGATACATAGGCAATACTTGGATTAATAGGTGATGGATAGATGGATGGAGGATGGTGGATAGATAGGCAATAGTTGAATTAATAAATGATTGATGAAGAGATAGATAGATAGATAGATAGATAGATAGATAGGCAATAGTTAGATAAATAGGAGATAGATGGATGGATGGATGGATGGATGGATGGATGGATGGATGGATGGAGAATGGTGGATGGTGGATAGATAGGCAATAGTTGGATTAATACGTGATTAATGAAGAGATAGATAGATAGGCAATAGTTGGATTAATAGGTGATGGGTGGATGGATGGATGGATGGATGGATGGATGGAGGATGGTGGATAGATAGGCAATAGTTGGATTAATAAATGATTGATGAAGAGATAGATAGATAGATAGATAGATAGATAGATAGATAGATAGATAGATAAAGATAGGCAATATTTAGATAAATAGGGGATGGATGGATGGATGGATGGATGGATGGATGGATGGTGGATGGTCTGTGGTGGATAGATTGCTCTATGTAGAGCCCAGTAGACAGCTAACTTGGAGTACGTTTTCCCTTCATCCTTGACATTGGTCTTCTCTCCGTTCCATCTCCTCCCTCATTTTTTTCACAAAGGCGTAGTAGTGGAGAAGACTTACGAACAAAGGGCTGCTTGCTTCCCCGCTGAATATTTCCAGCTTTGGATAGCACTGCACTGGCTTGTTGTGAGTCCTTCCTCCTACTAGTTATCTGCTCATCATTTTGCAAAGGTCAGAATGTTGTTTGTTGTTTGGCTCGCAAAGAAGGGGAGACTGACAGCGGAGCGATATGAACCAAAGCCACCTGCTTGCTTGCTTTTTATTATTACAGAGACAGGACACGGCTGGGAGGGACCCACAGATGTATGAATCCGACATGCGGAGGGAAGATGGGGGGAACTCTGTGGGGCCAGCGTGCGATGCACAGTGGCGAGAAGAGCTTTGGCTATCAAAGTTTAATAAGGTTCCCATCTATTTTTAGATGCTCCCTGAGCCACTGGAGAGTTCTCCGAGCAGATGGCATGGAAGCAGTCTTCCAACTGGCAGCTGATGCTCCAGGTCTGAAGGGCTTCCCTGTTGCTTATTGGGGAAGGGTCCATATTGTCTTGAGGATGGAGGCATTACACTATTTGCTCTGGGACTCAGAAGCTCCGACGTCAACAGATAGATAATATCATTGAGTAACTTCTTTGAACAGGAAACATGCCTTGATATCATCTAAGTTTCCTCACCCTTCATTGCACACCAAACGGAACCTGTTACTGAGCTGAGTGATTTCCTTTTGTGGTCCAGAGTATTTTGGACTGTAAATCCCAACCAACATGATCTAGGCTTTATAGAATCATAGAATCATAGAATCATAGAATCATAGAATCATAGAATCAAAGAGTTGGAAGAGACCTCCTGGGCCATCCAGTCCAACCCCATTCTGCCAAGAAGCAGGAATGTTGCATTCAAATCACCCCTGACAGATGGCCATCCAGCCTCTGTTTAAAAGCTTCCAAAGAAGGAGCCTCCACCACACTCTGGGGCAGAGAGTTCCACTGCTGAACGGCTCTCACAGTCAGGAAGTTTATTTATTTATTGACTTATTTATTTACTTTGCTTATATACCGCTGTTCTCAGCCCAGGGGCGACTCACAGCGGTGTACAACATAGAAAGAGCAAGGTACAAAATACAAGACACAATATAAAAAATCCACAATCCATCATTAACAAAAAACATCCTCATCAAAAAGCATCATCATTACTACGAAAGCCATTCCGCGTCGTCTCATCGTCAAAACCACAATCCAGTATCATTTTCCGTTGTTCCATTCCTATAGTCAATTACCAATCATTGCACTTCTTGTTCGAACGCCTTCTTGAACAGCCAAGTCTTTAATTTCCTGTGGA
The DNA here is from genome assembly GCF_037176765.1 of Anolis sagrei. Classification (NCBI taxonomy): domain Eukaryota; kingdom Metazoa; phylum Chordata; class Lepidosauria; order Squamata; family Anolidae; genus Anolis; species Anolis sagrei. The sequence continues at coordinate 9,948,574 of NC_090029.1, forward strand.
AATTCTTCCTCGTGTTCAGATGGAATCTCCTCTCTTGCCGTTTGAAGCCATTGTTCCACGTCTTAGTCTCCAAGGAAGCAGAAAACAAGCTTGCTCCCTCCTCCCTGTGGCTTCCTCTCACATATTAATACATGGCTATCATATCTCCTCTCAGCCTTCTCTTCTTCAGGCTAAACATGCCCAGCTCCTTAAGCCGCTCCTCATAGGACTTGTTCTCCAGATCCTTGATCATTTGAGTCGCCCTCCTCTGGACACATTCCAGCTTGTCAATATCTCTCTTTTAGGGCTGGGTAACAACGGAAAAATTTGTTTCTAAACTCGTTTTGTTTTTAGGGGAGCCCTTGCGTTTCGTTTTTTTAAAGAATTCCAAAATTTTCCTTTTAAAAATTTCGAAATTTATGAAATTTCATATAATTACTAATCGATTCATTAATGGCAGACGCGATTGCTCAATATGCTAAAAATCCCTCCAAATGGGACAGGGGAAACTTCTGAAGCTTCCCTCTCCCTCTGTTGTTGACTGTTGGTGTGATAAAACAAACAACAACTATAAAACTTGCACCAGACGTACAGAAATAATTACGAAACAATTACGAAACAATACGAAATAAATTGGAAAAAATGTTTCGATTTTTAATTACTCCTCACAGTATTCCTGCATGGCTCAATATTGGATCGTAAGCTAATTTAAATACGAATTAATAACGAATTACGAAATTAACGAACGAAACCACCCAAGCCTAGCTCCGACGTCAACAGATAGATAATAGGCTTGGGTAACCACGGAAAAATTTGGTTCTAAACTCGTTTCATTTTTAGGGGGGCCCTTGCGTTTCGTTTTTTTAAAGAATTCCGAAATTTTCCTTTTAAAATTTTTGAAATTTATGAAATTTCGTATAATTACTAATCGATTCGTTAATGGCGGACGCGATTGCGCAATATGCTAAAAAACCCTCCAAATGGGACAGGGGGAACTTCTGAAGCTTCCCTCTCCCTCTGTTGTTGACTGTTGGTGTGATAAAACAAACAACAACTATAAAACTTGCACCAGACGTACAGAAATAATTACGAAATAATTACAAAATAATTACAAAATAATTTCAAAATAATTTCGAAATAATAACGAAATAATTACTAAATAAATTGAAAAAATTGTTTCGAATCTAATTTACTCCTCACACTATTCCTGCATGGCTCAATATTGGATCGTAAGCTAAATACGAATTAATAACGAATTACCAAATTATCGAACGAAACCGCCCAAGCCTAATAGATAATATCATTGAGTAACTTCTCTGAACAGGAAACACACCTTAATATCATCTAAGTTTCCTCACCCTTCATTGCACAGCAAACTGAACCTGTTACTGAGCTGAGTGATTTCCTTTTGTGGTCCAGAGTATTTTGGACTGTAAATCCCAACCAACATGATCTAGTCCAGTGGTTCTCAACCTTCCTAATGCCGCGACCCCTTAATAAAGTTCTTCATGTTGTGGTGACCCCCAACCATAACCCTAACATTATGAATTGCCATGTAAATAATGATCTGCAGGACGTATTTTCATTCACTGGAGCAAATTTGGCACAAATACCCGGTATGCCCAAATTTGAATACTGGTGGGATTGGCGGGGAAATTGCTTCTGTCATTTGGGAGTTGTAGTTGCTGGGATTTATAGTTAACATGTAAACAAAGAGCATTCTGAACCCCACCAACAATGGAATTGAACCAAAGTTGGCACACAGAACTCCCATGATCAACAGAAAATACTGGAAAGGTTTGGTGGGCATTGACCTTGAGTTTGGGAGTTGTAGTTCGCCTACATCCAGAGAGCACTGTGGACTCAAACAATGATGGATCTGGACCAAACTTGGCACAAATACTCAACACACCCAAATATGAACACAGATGGAGTTTGGGGGAAATAGACCTTGACATTTAGGAGTCGTAGTCACTGGGATTCACAGTTCGCCTACAATCAAAGAGCATTCTGAACCCCACCAATGATGGAATTGAACCAAACTTGGCACAGATACTCCATATGCCCAAATGTGAACACTCGTGGGGTTTTGGGGAAATAGACCTTGAGATTTGGGAGTTGTACTTGCTGGGATTTATAGTTCACCTACAATCAAGGAGCATTCTGAACCCCAACCATGATAGAATTGGGCCAAACTTCCCACACAGAGACCCCCATACTGTGTTTTCTGATGGTCCTTGGTGACCCTTCTAACACCCCTTCGCGACCCCTCCAGGGTTCCTGCCCCCCAGGTTGAGAAACACTGATCTAGGCTTTATAGGGTGCGAGTGTGCTTATATCTCTTGTTCTGTCACGCATTGGGCCTGTAAAGAATTTCCTTTAGAACAGGACGTGCAACCTTTGCCCAGCGGGAAGCCAGGGGGCCCAAAGAGAAGTTCTCAGAGGGTTTTCACCACAAATAGTCTTTAGATGGCTTGTGAAGTACAACAAAGTCTTTTATTAATGAACAATCAAACAGAAACTTCTCTTGTCTTCAGAAAGTTAAACAAATGATTCCAAGCTTTTAGGCAACTGGTGAATTCCTAATCTTGCCCACGAAGGACAGGCAACTGTCTTCAATAACTTCTTTTTAAAAGGAAAATCCCCCTTTTTAACTTCTCCGAGGCTGACTGTAATCTAACTGATGTGGGCTCCGCTACCAGGTCAAACTGCTTCTCGAGCACCGAGTGGACCTACCAGTAAAGGCTTGGATATTCTCCAGCTGGAGATCTTTGGTCTTCCAAACTGTTACCCTCTGAAATTCCTCAAAGTTTTAGGGCTGTTTCCCTGGAAATCTTTAGAATCTTTGGAGACTCTTAAGATGGTCCCCCCCCCCCCCCCCGGAAAGTCTTAAGGGTTGAAGCTTTTGTACAGGGGAAGCTTGCACACATCCTGTACACTAGTTTGCCTTGCTGAGACTAACTAAAAATGGCTCCCTTCCCTTCCCAATTGCCCTGAGCACAATCTTACAAACGGATAACCCCACGCTTCCAAGGGAAGGATACGTGGCATTTCAAATGGTCCCACATTGGTATAACTGTGCGGTGTAGATAACTCTTTAAGCCACCAAAGAATATGTCCAAGACTGCTTGGATAGGATTAGGAGAGGCATCTTCATCCATGGAAATGAGCTTGGGATCTGAATTAATTCCTAAGGAATTATTGGCTTAAGCTCTACAAAAAGGCCTATCCAGGAGTCAGGCAGGCAGCCCGGTCAATCCCTCAAAGGGGAGCCATGGATGATCAAGCAGCGGCAGGACCAGCCCCAGGCCCCGCGTGGGCTGCCATCCTTTAGCCGCATGGAGTCCGCGAATGCACCGGCGCACCGAAGCCGATCGCCAGGGCACGTGCAGCCTCGGAGAAAATCAATTACCATGCCAAATGAGTGTCTAAGAGGCTTTGGGGAGTCTTATCGTAGGCCTTCGATTTCGCTCCATCCACCGCCTAGCTTGGAATTACCCAAGCAGTGCTCCCGCGGTACAAAGGAATGGGGACAAGGCAGGGAACGTTGTGAAAAGGATGGATAGTTTCTGGCAAGGAAACTAGTCCAATGTGGGCTAGGCAAAACTACGGTGAGGTGGATCTGGAATTGGTTAAATGGACGAACCCAGAGGGTGCTCACCAATGCTTCCTCTTCATCCTGGAAAGAAGTGACGAGTGGAGTGCCGCAGGGTACCCTCCTGGGCCCGGTCCTGTTCAGGATCTTTATTAATGACTTAGATGAAGGGTTGGAAGGCAGGATCATCAAGTTTGCAGACGACACCAAATTGGGAGGGATAGCCAATACTCCAGAGGACAGGAGCAGGATTCAAAACGATCTTGACGGATTAGAGAGATGATGGGCCAAAAGTAACAAAATGAAGTTCAACAGTGACAAATGCAAGATACTCCACTTTGGCAGGAAAAACGAAATGCAAAGATACAGAATGGGGGACGAGGCCTGGCTCGAGAGCAGTACGTGTGAAAAAGATCTTGGAGTCCTCGTGGACAACAAGTTAAACATGAGCCAACAATGTGATGTGGCAGCAAAAAAAGCCAATGGGATTTTGGCCTGCATCAATAGGAGCATAGTGTCTAGATCTAGGGAAGTCATGCTACCCCTCTATTCTGCTTTGGTTAGACCACATCTGGAATATTGTGTCCAGTTCTGGGCACCACAATTCAAGAGAGATATTGACAAGCTGGAATGTGTCCAGAGGAGAGCGACTAAAATGATAAAAGGTCTGGAGAACAAGCCCTATGAGGAGCGGCTTAAGGAGCTGGGCATGTTTAGCCTGAAGAAGAGAAGGCTGAGAGGGGATATGATAGCCATGTATAAATATGTGGGAGGAAGCCACAGGGAGGAGGGAGCAAGCTTGTTTTCTGCTTCCCTGGAGACTAGGACGCGGAACAATGGCTTCAAACTACAAGAGAGGAGATTCCATCTGAACATGAGGAAGAACTTCCTGACTGTGAGAGCCGTTCAGCAGTGGAACTCTCTGCCCCGGAGTGTGATGGAGGCTCCTTCTTTGGAGGCTTTTAAGCAGAGGCTGGATGGCCATCTGTCAGGGTTGATTTGAATGCAATATTCCTGCTTCTTGGCAGAAAGGGGTTGGACTGGATGGCCCATGAGGTCTCTTCCAACTCTTTGATTCTATGATTCTATGAATTATTGGCTTAAGCTCTACAAAAAGGCCTATCCAAGAGTCAGGCAGGCAGCCTGCTCAATCCCTCAAAGGGGAGCCATGGATGATCAAACAGCGGCATGACCAGCCCCGGGCCCCGCGTGGGCTGCCATCCTTTAGCCGCATGGAGTCCGCGAATGCACTGGCGCACCGAAGCCGATCGCCAGGGCACGTGCAGCCTCGGAGAAAATCAATTACCATGCCAAATGAGTGTCTAAGAGGCTTTGGGGAGTCTTATCGTAGGCCTTCGATTTTGCTCCATCCACCGCCTAGCTTGGAATTACCCAAGCAGTGCTCCCGCGGTACAAAGGAACGAGGACAAGGCAGGGGACGTTGTGAAAAGGATGGATAGCCGAAATAGAAAAAAGCAGCCACTTCGACAGATGCTAATCCCAGCTCGGAGGCCCATCTCTGCCTCCTTGTTCTGAAGTTCGACTTGTTTGTGCCCGCAATCGCTTGACGCAAATGAGGTGCGGCGTTTCCTCCCGGAGCGCCGAGGCATCTTCGAGGTGGCCTCCTTCTCCATTCTTTTGCCTTCACCCTAACTCGGTTGCGATGCTCGGAAAAGAACACGGAGAGGCGGAACGCCGGGTTCCCCAGGTATCACAGATGTTCACAGCCAGGTGCCGCGATAGCACGTCAGCCGAATGTTTGCAGGCAGTTTCCATTATTGAATCTACCTGCAAATTGGAATAAATGGCTCTAATGATAATTGTTGAGCCTCCATATTTATGGAAAGGAGATAATCCCTGCCATGCCAAGCTATAAATATGGGCTGAGGTGTGCCTGCGTGTGTGTGCTGATAGTGCAGCACGTTCGGAATGCTCTCGGTGCTGTGAAATTTGATCCGCGCAGGGGGTGGAATTATAAGGGGAATTGTTATGGCTCCTGCATGCAGAATAGTACCAAACATGGTCACCGCTTAGGGGCCCAGGCCAAACGTATCATCATCTTACTTTCTTTTCGGGCTTTTGAGTTGACTGAATGACGGATTGAGTTTGCAGTGATCTGTGTTATCCTTTAAAAGGAAAGGACCTGGATTTCTCAGAATTCGGTGCACCCTTCTCTGGTTCCATGTATTCAATTTGAATCCTCTTTTTTCCAGATTAGTCATTCCGTAACTGTTAAAACACTGCTAAAAAGGCATCGGCGTTGGCGCTGAAAAAACCTGCAAATCTCTTGGGAAGACAGGCAGACAAATGGCAACGTGCTGGAAGAAGCAAAGTCCATCAGCATTGAAGCCATGTTCCTACGCCATCAACTCGACTGGCCTGGGCACATTGTCCGAATTCCCCAAAGCATTCCCAAACCAGTTACTATACTCCCAATTCTATTTATTTATTTATTTATTTCGAGGTTTTATATACCGACCCTCTCACCTTCAAAGAGGGATTCGGACCGGTTCACAACATGTGTTAACATACAAAAAATATACAATAACAACACAATGCCACTTCATTACACGATTAAAATATCAGCACCATACACATTAAAACATTATCATCCCAATTAAAAGAGCCAAATCGTCCGACACCATCACAATCCCATTCATCCTCCTCCTTTCATGTGGGCAAAGAATTAAATCAGTTGTCAAATGCCACGTTCCACAACCAGGTCTTTGTTAGTTTCCTGCACATCATGAGGGAGGGGGCAGTTCTGATCTCTAATGGCAGGGAGTTTCAAAGTCGAGGGGCCACCATCAAGAAGGCCCTGTCCCTCGTCCCCACCAGCCGTGCTTGTGCAGGCGGAGGGACCGAGAGCAGGGCCCCTCCAGATGATCTTAGTGGTCTTGATGGTTCGTAGGGGAGAATACGTTCAGAGAGGTAAACAGGGCCGGAGTCGTTTAGGGCTTTATAGGTTAACACCAGCACTTTGAATTGTGCTCGGAAGCTAATCGGCAGCCAGTGGAGTTCGAGTAACAGCGGAGTGGTGTGCTCCCTGTACCCCGCACCTGTTAGTAATCTGGCTGCTGCGCGTTGTACTTGCTGCAGCTTCTGGGCAGTCTTCAGAGGCAACCCCACATAGAGAGTGTTGCAGTAATCTAAGCGGGATGTAACCAAAGCATGTACTACCGTGGCCAAGTCAGCCCTCCCAAGGTACGGACGCAGCTGGCACACAAGTTTTAATTGTGCGAATGCTCCCCTGACCACCGCTGAAACCTGGGGTTCCAGGCTCAGCGATGAATCCAGGAGAACTCCCAGACTGCGTACCTGTGCTTTTAGGGGGGGTGTGACCCCGTCCAGTACAGGCTGTAACCCCATACCCTGTTCGGTCTTACGACTGACCAGGAGTACCTCTGTCTTGTCTGGATTTAATTTCCATCTGTTGTCCCTCATCCAGTCCGTGACAGCGGCCAAGCACCGGTTCACGACCTTAACAGCCTCCTTAGTGGCAGGTGGAAAAGAGTGATAGAGTTGGACATCATCTGCGTACAGATGACATCGCACCCCAAAACTCCGGATGATCTCTCCCAATGGCTTCATGTATATGTTAAACAACATAGGGGACAGTATTGAGCCCTGCGGGACTCCACAGTACAACGGCCAAGGAGTCGAGCAGGAGTCCCCTAGTGACACCTTCTGGGAGCGACCCTCGAGAAAGGACCGGAGCCACTGCAAGGCAGTACCCCCAAGACCCATTCCCACGAGGCGTCCCAGAAGGATACCGTGGTCGACGGTATCGAAGGCCGAAGAGAGGTCCAGCAGAACCAACAGGGACACACTCCCCCTGTCCAGTTCCCGGTGCAGATCATCAACTAAGGTGACCAAGGCTGTCTCAGTACCATGTCCCGGCCTAAAGCCAGACTGTGACGGATCTAGATAGTCCGTGTCCACCAGGAATTCCTGGAGTTGCGAGGCCACCACACGTTCCAGGACTTTGACCAAGTAGGGGAGATTGGACACTCAAGAACAGGAAAAACAGTGTTGGTGGACCGGAAAAGTGATTTATTTATTTATTTATTTATTTATTTACAGCATTTATATTCCGCCCTTCTCACCCCGCAGGGGACTCAGGGCAGATTACAGTGTACACATATATGGCAAACATTCAATGCCAATTTTTGACATACAAACATATACAGACATAGACAGAGGCTATTTAACTTTTTCTGGCAGCCAGGGGAGCTGTCGCTTTCATCATCCATCTGCGATGCTGATGAAGCACTTCCGCATTCCCCGCATGCTTCCCCGCTGGAATGCTTTGCTGGAGTCTTCTTTATGGCCTCATAAATCAGTTAATTTAGCCTCCCCACACTTTAAGGGGGTACCTTATTTTCCTACTTGACAGATGCAATTGTCTTTCGGGTTGCAAAGGTCGACAACAGGCTACACACAATTGGTTGGAAACCTACTCCAACCTGGGCTGGCTTCGAACTCATGACCTTTTTGGTCAGAGTGATCTTAATGCAGCTGACACTCAGCCAGTTGCGCCACAATCCTGGTGGCTTTCATAGTTCATAGAATCATACAAGTTTAGTTCAATTCCATCATTGGTGGAGTTCAGAATGCTCTTTGATTTTTGGTGGACTATAAATCCCAGCAACTACAACTCCCAAATGTCAGGGTCTATTTTCCCCAAACTCTATCTGTATTCATATTTGGGCATATTGCGTATTCATGCCAAGTTTGGTCCAGATCCATCATTGTTTGAGTCCGCAAACCTCTCTGTATGCAAGTGAACTGCAACTCCCAAACTCAAGGTCAATGCCCACCAAACCCTTCCAGTATTTTCTGTTGGTCATAGGAGTTCTGTGTGCTAAATTTGGTTCAGTTCCATCATTGGTGGAATTCAGAATGTTCTTTGATTTTAGGTGAACTATAAATCCCAGCAACTACAACTCCCAAATGACAAAATCAATCCCCTCCCCAACCCCACCAGTATTCAAATTTCACCTATTGGGTATTTGTACCAAATTTGGTCTAGTGAGAATACAACCTGCATATCAGGTGGGGCAACACCGGCTAAACAGTGTAATTAATTAATTGTTTTACTTGTTGTTTTAATTTTAATACTTTGATTGTACTGTGGTTGTTTTTATGATGCTAGCATCCTATGATTTATTATTTATCGTGTCATCCGCAACCAGAACATTGTATTACATTTCTAACAGAACAAAACAAACAGATTAAAAAAAAACCCACACATTTTGCAGACTTGGTAGTTGGTTAAATGTCCTTTGACCAGTATCTGGCCACTTGGAGTGCCTCTGGGGTTGCCGCAAGAAGGTCCTCCATTGTGCATGTGGCAGGGCTCAGGGTGCATTGCAGCAGGTGGTCAGTGGTTTGCTCTTCTCCACACTCGCATGTCGAGGATTCCACTTTGTAGCCCCATTTCTTAGGGTTGGCTCTGCATCTCGTGGTGCCAGAGCCCAGTCTGTTCAGTGCCTTCCAAGTCGCCCAGTCTTCTGTGTGCCCAGGGGGGAGTCTCTCATCTGGTATCACCCACGGATTGAGGTGCTGGGTTTGAGCCTGCCACTTTTGGACTCTCGCTTGCTGAGGTGTTCCAGCGAGTGTCTCTGTAGATCTAAGAAAACTTTGTCTTGATTTAAGTCGTTGACGTGCTGGCTGATACCCAAACAGGGGATGAGCTGGAGATGTCACTGCCTTGGTCCTTTCACTATTGGCTGCTACTTCCCGGCAGATGTCAGGTGGTGCAATACTGGCTAAACAGTATAATTTCTCTAGTTGTATAGGGCGCAGACACCCTGTGATAATGCGGCATGTCTCATTTAGAGCCACATCCACTGTTTTAGCGTGGTGAGATGTGTTCCACACTGGGCATGCATACTCAGCAGCAAAGTAGCATAGCCCAAGGGCAGATGTCTTCACTGTATCTGCTTGTGATCCCCAGGTTGTGCCAGTCATCTTTCGTATGATATTGTTTCTAGCACCCACTTTTTGTTTGATGTTCAGGCAGTGCTTCTTGTAGGTCAGAGCACGGTCCAAAGTGACTCCCAGGTATTTGGGTGTGCTGCAATGCTCCAGTGGGATTCCTTCCCAGATAATCCTCAGAGCTCAGGATGCTTGTCTGTTCTTAAGGTGAAAGGCACATGTCTGTGTTTTAGATGGATTAGAGATCAGCTGGTTTTCCCTGTAATAGGCAGTAAGAGCACCAAGAGCTTCGGAGAGCTTCTGTTCTACCATCTCAAAGCTCCCTGCTCTATGCACGATCATCAGCATAGATGAAGCTCTCTGTCCCTTCTGGCAGTGGCTGGTCATTTGTGTAGATGTTGAACACGGATGGAGTAAGCACGCTCCCCTGAGGCAGGCCGTTCTTCTGTTTCCACCATTTGCTTCTCTGGCCCTGAAACTCAACAAAAAAGCTCCTGTTTTGTAGCAGGTTTCCAATGAGGCGGGTGAGGTGGTAGTCCTTTGTGATATTATACATTTTTTTCAGGAAGAGGCGGTGGTTCACAGTATCATAAGCCGCTGACAGATCTATGAAGACAGCTCCTGTGATCTGCTGCTTTTCAAAGCCATCTTCTATTTGCTGAGTCTATGATGCTTTTGTTAGGCTGCCCTGAGTCATAGAATCATAGAATCAATTTCCTTATTTAAGATATTTCCATGAAACTTGAAGACACACACACACACAAGTCCTTAATTATAGCATTTTCTCTGCCGAAATCACAATTTCATGCGCAGAAATTTATGCGCAGAATTTTGCAAAGAATACGTCCTGACCACAAAGATTCCCACCAACAAGGGTTCTTCTTGTCAAGGTGTCTTGTCACTCAATATGCATATGTTTTGAACATATTTGAATTTTTATAATGTTCTTTCCATCTTGAACGGTGGTCCACGCTCTTGTTACATCCCGATTAGATTACTGCAACGCACTCTACGTGGGGTTGCCTTTGAAGACTGCTTGGAAACTCCAACTAGTCCAGCGAGAGGCAGCCAGACTGCTCACCGGGGCGTCATACAGGGAGCATACCACCCCCCTGTTGTGTCAGCTCCACTGGCTGCCGATCCAGTTCTGAGCACAATTCAAAGTGCTGGTTTTGACCTACAAAACCCTATACGGTTCCGGCCCAGTGTATCTGTCCGAACGCATCTCCCTCTACGTCCCACCCCGGAGTTTGAGATCATCTGGGGAGGCCCTCCTCACGATCCCACAGCTATCACAAGTGAGATTGGCGGGGACGAGGAGCAGGGCCTTCTCGGTGGTGGCCCCCCACCTGTGGAATTCACTCCCCGGGGAAATTAGATCTGCAACATCGCTCCTTTCCTTTAGGAAAAAAACTAAAGACATGAATTTGGGACCAGGCATTTGGACAAGTAGGCAGATAAAGAAAGAACTTTGATAATGATGAGGAAATGATTAACGGATTAGATCTATGGAACTCTAGAAAACGAAACGCTGATCATAAGAATGGCTTTCATATATGATGTTTTCTATGATGTGTTATGTACTGGTTGTTGATTGTTTTAACTGTGATAACTGCTTTTAATCATGGTTTTGTATATTATGTGTAATTTGTATAGGCATCGAATTGTGCCTTTTTTGTAAGCCGCCCTGAGTCCTCCTTCGGGGGTAGAGAAGGGCGGGGTAAAAGTGCCAGAAATAAATAAATAAATAAATTGAATGGGGAGCTGCACTAGAAGCACCTCGTTACCCGCTGACGCCGTCTCAAGACTCTGTACCATGGTTACTTTACTTAGGCGATCCCTCGTTGGACGAGTAAGATGATCTTCCATCATGGGTTTCCTTGTGGGTCCGTAGGTGGCTGTGGAGCCCTATTCTTGCTCTGCATCTTCTTCCGCAGTGAGGGCATTGGTTTCCAGGTGGAAGGCGGTCCCGGTCAGGGTTGGCTTGACGCGCCTTCCTCCTAGCACGTTTCTCTCTTTCACCCTCCATTCGTGCCTCCTCGAATTCTGCAGCACTGCTGGTCACAGCTGACCTCCAGCTGGAGCACTCAAGGGCCAGGGCCTCCCAGTTCTCAGTGTCTATGCCAGAGTTTTTAAGGTTGGCTTTGAGCCCATCTTTAAATCTCTTTTCCTGCCCACCAACATTCCGTTTTCCGTTCTTGAGTTTAGAGTAGAGCAACTGCTTTGGGAGACGGTGGTCAGGCATCCGGACAACGTGGCCGGTCCAGCGGAGTTGATGTTGGAGGACCATCGCTTCAATGCTGGTGGTCTTTGCTTCCTCCAGCACGCTGATGTTTGTCCGCTTGTCTTCCCAGGAGATTTGCAGGATTTTCCGGAGGCAGCGCTGATGGAATCGTTCCAGGAGCTGCATGTGACGTCTGTAGACAGTCCACGTCTCACAGGCATATAGCAGGGTTGGGAGGACAATAGCTTTATAGACAAGCACCTTAGTATCCCTACGGATGTCCCGGTCCTCAAACACTCTCTGCTTCATTCGGGAAAATGCTGCACTTGCAGAGCTCAGGCAATGTTGTATTTCGGCGTCGATGTTGACTTTGGTGGAGAGGTGGCTGCCAAGGTAGCGGAAATGGTCAACATTTTCTAATGTTACACCATTAAGCTGTATCTCTGGCATTGGAGAGGGGATGGGGGGGGTGCAAGTGGAGCTTGACACCGTTCTGGAATGGGTCAAGAAGTTGGGTCGTGCTTTGGCCCCTCTCTTCCCCTCTGTCACTGTTTCTGGGTGGCTTTGCGAAAAGGAAAATCACCTCTGTTCATGGAGGCTGGAGCAAACAAAGGGGAAAATGAATTCCTTTAGATAGCAAATGAGTTTAATAGAAATGGTGATGGAGTGACAGAGTGAAGAGAATGCTAATTCCTGGCTTGATGTGGATGGACTACCAAGCAGAGCAGTGATAATAGAAGGAAAGGTCGCGTGTGTCTTTGCAGAGGGTGCCCAGCTCTATGTTGGGCAAGATGGAGTGAAGGTAGACCGGACTAGTGTTTCTCAACCTTCTTAATACAGTTCCTCATGTTGTGGTGACCCCCAACCATAACATTATTTCGTTGCTACGTCACAACTATAATTTGATACTGTGATGAATCATAATGTAAATATCTGATATTATTATTATTGTCGAAGGCTTTCATGGCCGGAATCACAGGGTTGTTGTAGGTTTTTTTGGGCTATATGGCCATGTTCTGGAGGCAATTTTTCTCCTGACGTTTCGCCTGCATCTATGGCAAGCATCCTCAGAGGTAGTGAGGTCTGTTGGAAGTAGGAAAAATGGGTTTATATATCTGTGGAATGACCAGGGTGGGACAAAGGACTTTTGTCTGCTGGGGCTAGATGTGAATGTTTCAGCTGATCACCTTGATTTGCATTCAATGGCTTGGAAGTGCCCGGGGGGAATCCCTTGTTGAGAGTGATTTTATGTGCCTGTTTGTTTCCCCTCTGTTGTTTTGCTGTTGTAATTTCTGAGTTTTTTAATACTGGTAGCCAGATGTTGTTCATTTTCATGGTTTCTTCCTTTCTGTTGAAATTGTCCACGTGCTTCTTATGGATTTCAATGGCTTCTCTGTGTAGTCTGACATGGTGGTTGTGAGAGTGGTCCAGCATTTCTGTGTTCTCCAATAATATGCTGTGTCCAGGTTGGTTCATCAGGTGCTCTGCTATGGCTGATTTCTCTGGTTGAAGTAGTCTGCAGTGCCTTTCGTGTTTCTTGATTCGTGTCTGGGTAGTGCTGCTGCGTTTGGTGGTCCCTATGTAGACTTGTCCACAGCTGCATGGTACAAGTGGGATTGGGGGGGGGGGGTTGATTTTGTCCTGTCGGAGTTGTACAAGAGAGGAGATTCCATCTGAACATGAGGAAGAACTTCCTGACTGTGAGAGCCATTCAGCAGTGGAACTCTCTGCCCCGGAGTGTGGTGGAGGCTCCTTCTTTGGAAGCTTTTAAACAGAGGCTGGATGGCCATCTATCAAGGGTGATTTGAATGCAATATTCCTGCTTCTTGGCAGAATGGGGTTGGACTGGATGGCCCATGAGGTCTCTTCCAACTCTAGGATTCTATTATTCTAAATGAGGATGATGGGAGCTGTTGGAAAAGCCATCTGAGGACCCATGAGGTCTCTTCCAACTCTTTGATTCTATGATTCTATGATTCTATGATCCAAGAGGACAATTGGCCATTTTGATCTTCTAGATGTGGCCTACAACTTTCATGAGACCCAGGTGATATCACCAATAATCCACACATATAAGAGCTGGGAAACATCTGGAGAGCCACAAGTTCCCATCACTCTTCTAAGACAACCCATTTGTAATTGTGACATACAAGGTGACTCCCTCATACTTCATTATATGGAGACCAAAGAGTGATATTCCTTATTGTCGCTGATCCAAATTAGAAAGGCAGAGGGTTAGACTGGATGGCCCATGAGGTCTCTTCCAACTCTTTGATTCTATGATTCTATGATGATGATGGTGATGATGATGATTATTATTATTATGTGTAGAAGTCCAGTAGAAATTCATTTAGATCTTATCCAGTCCTTCCCAACTTAGTGTCTTCCAGTTGTGCTGGACTAGAATTCCTTTCCTCCTTGGTTATATGGATAAGGTGGTTAAGGATGAGGGTTCTTATTGTCCAACACATCTGGAGGGTATCTTGTTGTGTCTACTACCTGGATCATGCAATTATCCAAGAGGACAATTGGCCATTTTGATCTTCTAGATGTGGCCTACAACTTTCATGAGATCCAGGTGATATCACCAAAGATCCACACATATAAGAGCTGGGAAACACTAGGTTCTTGTGGGTTTTTTCGGGCTATAGGGCCATGTTCTAGCTGGGAAACATCTGGAGAGCCAGAAGTTCCTATCACTCCTCTAAGACAACACATTTGTGATTGTGACCTACAAGGTGACTCCCTCATGCTTCATTATATGGAGACCAAAGAGTGATATTCCTTATTGTCCCTGGTCCAAATTCGAAAGGCAGGGGGTTGGACTGGATGGCCCATGAGGTCTCTTCCAACTCTTTGATCCTATGATTCTATGATCCAAGAGGACAATTGGCCATTTTGATCTTCTAGATGTGGCCGACAACTTTCATGAGACCCAGGTGATATCACCAACGATCCACACATATAAGAGCTGGGAAACATCTGGAGAGCCACAAGTTCCCATCACTCCTCTAAGACAACACATTTGTGATTGTGACATACAAGGTGACTCCCTCATAGTTCATTATATGGAGACCAAAAAGTGATATTCCTTATTGTCCCTGATCCAAATTAGAAAGGCAGGGTGTTGGACTGGATGGCCCATGAGGTCTCTTCCAATTCTATGATTCTATGATTCAATGATCCAAGAGGACAATTGGCCATTTTGATCTTCTAGATGTGGCCTACAACTTTCATGAGACCCAGGTGATATCACCAATGATCCACACATATAAGAGCTGGGAAACATCTGGAAGAGATGTTAGAAGAGTTCCCATCTTAGAAACATCTTAGAAGAGTTCCCATCACTCTTCTAAGACAACACATTTGTGATTGTGACATACAAGGTGACTCCCTCATAGTTCATTATATGGAGACCAAAGAGTGATATTCCTTATTGTCCCTGGTCCCAATTAGAAAGGCAGGGGGTTGGACTGGATGGCCCATGAGGTCTCTTCCAACTCTTTGATTCTATGATTCTATGATGATGATGATGATGATGATGATGATGATTATGTGTAGAAGTCCAGTAGAAATTCATTTAGATCTTATCCAGTCCTTCCCGACTTACTGTCTTCCAGTTGTGCTGGACTAGAATTCCTTTCCTCCTTGGTTATATGGCTAAGGTGGTTAAGGACGAGGGTTCTTATTGTCCAACACATCTGGAGGGTATTGTTGTGTCTACTACCTGAATCATGCAATTATCCAAGAGGACAATTGGCCATTTTGATCTTCTAGATGTGGCCTACAACTTTCATGAGATCCGGGTGATATCACCAACGATCCACACATATAAGAGCTGGGAAACATCTGGAGAGCCACAAGTTCCCATCACTCTTCTAAGACAACACATTTGTGATTGTGACATACAAGGTGACTCCCTCATAGTTCATTATATGGAGACCAAAGAGTGATATTCCTTATTGTTCCTGGTCCAAATTCGAAAGGCAGGGGGTTGGACTGGATGGCCCATGAGGTCTCTTCCAACTCTTTGATTCTATGATTCTATGATCCAAGAGGACAATTGGCCATTTTGATCTTCTAGATGTGGCCTACAACCTTCATGAGACCCAGGTGATATCACCAATTATCCACACATATAAGAGCTGGGAAACATCTGGAGAGCCACAAGTTCCCATCACTCTTCTAAGACAACACATTTGTGATTGTGACATACAAGGTGACTCCCTCATACTTCATAATATGGAGACCAAAGAGTGATATTCCTTATTGTCCCTGGTCCAAATTAGAAAGGCAGGGTGTTGGACTGGATGGCCCATGAGGTCTCTTCCAACTCTTTGATTCTATGATTCTATGATCCAAGAGGACAGTTGGCCATTTTGATCTTCTAGATGTGGCCTACAACTTTCATGAGACCCAGGTGATATCACCAACGATCCACACATATAAGAGCTGGGAAACATCTGGAGAGCCACAAGTTCCCATCACTCCTCTAAGACAACACATTTGTGATTGTGACATACAAGGTGACTCCCTCATAGTTCATTATATGGAGACCAAAGCATGATATTCCTTATTGTCGCTGGTCCAAATTAGAAAGGCAGGAGGTTGGACTGGATGGCCCATGAGGTCTCCTCCAACTCTTTGATTCTTTGATTCTATGATTCTATGATCCAAGAGGACAATTGGCCATTTTGATCTTCTAGATGTGGCCTACAACTTTCATGAGACCCAGGTGATATCACCAATGATCCACACATATAAGAGCTGGGAAACATCTGGAGAGCCACAAGTTCCCATCACTCTTCTAAGACAACACATTTGAGATTGTGACATACAAGGTGATTCCCTCATGCTTCATTATATGGAGACCAAAGAGTGATATTCCTTATTGTCCCTGGTCCAAATTCGAAAGGCAGGGGGTTGGAATGGATGGCCCATGAGGTCTCTTCCAACTCTTTGATTCTATGATTCTATGATCCAAGAGGACAATTGGCCATTTTGATCTTCTAGATGTGGCCTACAACTTTCATGAGATCCAGGTGATATCACCAACGATCCACACATATAAGAGCTGGGAAACATCTGGAGAGCCACAAGTTCCCATCACTCCTCTAAGACAACACATTTGTGATTGTGACATACAAGGTGACTCCCTCATACTTCATTATATGGAGACCAAAGAGTGATATTCCTTATTGCCGCTGGTCCAAATTAGAAAGGTGCCACCAGATTAATGCCATCACTACCGGAAGAGTAATGGTGGGCCTTTAATGGAGATCTTGTTCATGGTGCCCCATAAACGGATTGTCGTACGATCGAACTAGACAGTGCGCAGAGCTGTGCAGTGTATTTATAGGTAGCATTTATCATGTGTTGTCATTAATAAAAACGGTACAGTGTTGCTAAGGTGGTGAAATAACCTGTGTAGGAGGTTTGGTGGAGAGTCTGCTACTGCTAATGAGATTTTTTTCCCTCCATATTTCTGTCGCTATAGTGGTGTGAGGAGAAGTCATATCAAATGTGACAAGCATAGAATTATCACATTGATGCCGCCACTGCTTCCGGGAGTCTTTCTTCGACAGGGAGTCATGGGTGTCTTTGATAATGTGATGGAAAGTTTTGTCCCACATTTGTGGATATGTGTTTGGAGGGCGAGGGGTGAGGGTAAAGGGAAGAGGAGGTGAATGAATCCATAAATTGCATGAATAAAAATCCACAACATTAGTAATGAAGTAGGAAGAATTCAGAGCTGGAGCAGTGCGATGAAACTTACCACGAGCGGGGGTGGCTTCTGTGTCAATGGCAAGGTTTATCAGCTCTGTGTAAATATTAAAGGAGCTCTCCAAGGTACTAAATCCTGACTCCAAATAGGTTCAGCAGCTTTCACGGTTTCAGAATAAAAGCCGGAGTGCATATACCATCCTCGTTGGATTGCAGGTAGTGCCTCGATGCATTCCTTGTTCCAGAGCAAAGACAATGCATAGGCACATGAGCAGAGGTGGCCCTAGGTAATTTTCAACGGTAAGCAAACAGTATTTTGGTGCCCCCCCCCCCCAACCAATCATTGATATATATTTTCTGTTTGTCGTGGGAGTTCTGTGTGCCAGGTTTGGTTCAATTCCATCATTGGTGGAGTTCAGAATGCTCTTTGATTGTAGATGAACTATACATCCCAGTAACTAGACTTGCTACACTTGCTCCCTTGCCTGGCCCGCTTTGGGTCCGGAGGTGTGCCTGAAGATCCCGGCGTGTGCACCAAAAGTCACCTCTTCTCCTGACTTTCTCCTATGCCATTAGGACCAAGAGAGAGAGAGAGAGAGAGGTGGAGATGCCCACCTTTCCTGAAGGTAGGCGCAAAAACAAAGGAGGGAGCGGAGGTGGGAGATACCTCCAGTCGGAGGGGCTCTCGCTCTCTCTCTCTCTCTCTCTCTCTCTCTCTTGGTCCCAATGGCTGAAGAGAAAGTCAGGAGAAGAGGCGACTTTTGGTGCACACACTGGGGTCTTCAAACACGCCTCCGGACCCAAAGCGGGCCAGGCACGGTGGCTCCGCCCCTTGGCCCACCCGCGGATTGGGGAGAGGAGAGGAGGTGGGTGGAGCGCCGGGGGATCGGGAAAGGGAGCGGTCATGGGGAAGGGATCAAACGCGGAGAACGATTGAGCGCCGGCTCTGCTCGCGCACCCGGTGGCCAGGTGGAGCAGGAACGAGAGGGGCGAGGCGAGGCTCAAGGGCCCGGCCCCTTTGGGAAGAGGATCGCCCGGCAGCGAGGCAAGAAAGCTGAGGCTCCCCCCGGACTGCTAGGGCTGTTGTGAGCTGAGGGGGTGCTCCTCAAGTGGCAGTCGAGGGGCATTTTCATAGGCGCCTCTGCGCGCCTGGCAAAAAAAGTGTTCTGCGACCGCTTACTTCGTGTAATGGACGAGCTGCCCCTGCACATGAGATGTATAGTTCTTATTCATGTGCACAAAATTCATTCTTACCATTTGTTCTGTTTCTTACATGTTTTCCATTTCCTAGGAAGCACAAAAGAGGAAGCCCACTCCACACACTGAATTTTGTTCAACATGGAAGCCTGTTTTTGTGTTGAGCCAACATTTCCTTCTTGCCTGCATTTGGGCATGCCTGGCTGCAGACACCCTCCGGGCCAGTCTGCAGGCCCCGTCACACACATACACACACATTTTGAGAGTGTGGTGGAGCATGTGTGATGGCTCGCGGGGCCCGCAAGCACACTCCATACACACCTGCCATACACACACACCTTGAGAGTGTGGTGAGGCATGTGTGGCAGCTGGCGGGACCCATAAACACACTCTGGGCCTGTCTGCAGGCCCTGCCACACACACACACATCCCAAGAGTGTGGTGAGGCATGTGTGGTGGCTGGCAGGGCCTATAAGCACACTCTGGGCCTGTCTGCAGGGCCTGCCATACACACACACCTTGAGAGTGTGGTGAGGTATGTGTGGTAGCTGGCGGGACCCGTAAGCACACTCTAGGCCTTTCTGCAGGTCCTGCCACACACACACACCTAAGAGTGTAATGGGGCGTGTGTGATGACTGGCAAGGCCTGTAGGCACACTCTGGGCCTGTCTGCAGGCCCTGCCACACACACACACACACATTTTGAGAGTGTGGTGGGGCACGTGTGATGGCTGGCAGGGCCCGTAAGCGCATTCTGGGCCTGTCTGCAGGCCCCGCTCCACACACACACACACACACACACACACACACACACCGAGAGTGTGATGGGGCATGTGTGGTGGCTGGCGGGACCCGTAAGCACACTCCGAGCCTGTCTGCAGGCCCTGTTACACACACACACACACACATACACCCCACGAGTGTGGTGAGGCATTCTTATCTTGTCCAGGCAATTAGTCTCTTGAATATTTTTATTTATTTTTTTATAAACAAGATTTTTATTTTTTATTTTTTCTTCTTTATTTTTTTATTTTTTCGCCATTTTAAAAATCTATCTATCTATATATATAAATGCTCTGTGCATAATAAGTACCTTAAAAACAAAAGAACCAATGAACGAATTCACACCAAATTTGGCAACAAAACGTCTCGCAACACAAGGAGTGACCATCACTCAAAAAATTATGATTTTGTCATTTGGGAGTTGTAGTTGTTGGGATTTATAGTTCACCTACAATCAAAGAGCATTCTGAGGCATGTTTAGCCTGAAGAAGAGAAGGCTGAGAGGGGATATGATAACCATGTATAAATATGTGAGAGGAAACCACAGGGAGGAGGGAGCAAGTTTGTTTTCTGCTCCCCTGGAGACTAGGACCCGGAACAATGGCTTCAAACTACAAGAGAGGAGATTCCATCTGAACATGAGGAAGAATTTCCTGACTGTGAGAGCCGTTCAGCAGTGGAACTCTCTGCCCCGGAGTGTGGTGGAGGCTCCTTCTTTGGAAGCTTTTAAACAGAGGCTGGATGGCCATCTGTCAGGGGTGATTTGAATGCAATATTCCTGCTTCTTGGCAGAATGGGGTTGGACTGGATGGCCCATGAGGTCTCGTCCAACTCTTTGATTCTATGATTCTATGATTCTATGATCATCCATCTGCGACACTGATGAAGCACTTCCGCATTCCCCGCATGCTTCCCCGCTGGAATGCTTTGCTGGAATCTTCTTTATGGCCTCATAAATCAGTTAATTTAGCCTCCCCACACTTTAAGATGATACCTTATATTCCTGCTTGACAGATGCAACTGTCTCTCGGGTTGCAAAGGTCGACAACAGGCTACACACAATTAGTTGGAAACCCACTCCAACCTGGGCTGGCTTTGAACTCATGACCTTTTTGGTCAGAGTGGTCTTAATGCAGCTGACACTCAGCCAGCTGCACCACAATCCCGGTGCCCTTATATGCTAATCAAGGTGGTCAGTTGAAACATTCACCCTTAGCTCCAGCAGACAAGAGTCCTTTGTCCCACCCTGGTCATTCCACAGATATATAAACCCTTTTTCCTAGTTCCAACAGACCTCACTACCTCTGAGGATGCTTGCCATAGATGCAGGCGAAACGTCAGGAGAGAATGCCTCTAGACCATGGCCATATAGCCCGAAAAAACCTACAAGAATCCAGTGATTCCGCCAGCTGCACCACAATTACCTACCCATTTTTGCTTTTCCTGTTACCCATGGCTCCTTGCACAAAGCTTGCTAATAAGTTAGCTCAGGTAGTACTAATTACCTTGGATTTCAGCAAACCAGCAGCTATTTAATGTGCAATTAACCTCAAACAGTACAGATCCAGCTCCCCCGGCCCAGTTATGATCCCTTCTGTCAACATGTAAATAACACCAGAGAGGCAGCCGATAAATCTTTGTCCAGCTGGGCAGGCTGACAGACTCGCCATATGTCTGGGGCATTCCATACATTCTTGGGTAAGAAGTATTTTGGATGTAAATATTGGTACACAGAGGAAATGTAGGCAGGTTGGAAATGGAGTTCGTCGTCTCCAGTAACATTATGTGCCAAGGTTGGAGTCATATCATTAATACGGCTGCAAAGAATGGCTGGGATTCAGCATGAGGCTTTTGCTGACCAAAGGTGGAATAATGAGACCAGGTACATGTTGCACTCTAGCTCTGGAACACCTTTTCACCCAACACCACACAGAGTCCAGAAGTAGCTAAGTACAGTTTATTTACAGAAAGCTGGGTGGTTGCCTCCCAGCTCCAGGGCTTTCTAGATGACATCAACTACCTAGATCAGTCACAGTCTGGTTTCAGGCCTGGTCACGGTACCGAGACAGCCTTGGTCGCCTTGGTGGATGACCTCCGTAGATAGCTGGACAGGGGGAGTGTGACCTTGTTGGTTCTCTTGGACATCTCAGCGGCTTTCGATACCATCGATCATGGTATCCTTCTGGGTCGACTTTGTCGTGGCTCCGTTTCTTCCTGGAGGGTCGTTCCCAGATGGTGAAGCTGGGAGATGCCTGCTCAGACCCCTGGCCTTTGACCTGTGGGGTCCCGCAAGGCTCTATCTTGTCTCCCATGCTTTTAACATCTACATGAAACTGTTGGGAGAGGTCATCTGGAGTTTTGGAGTTAGGTGCCACCTCTACGCAGATGACACACAACTCTATTACTCATTTTCACCCAACTCCAAGGAGGCCTCCCGGGTCCTGGACGAGTGCCTGGCTGCTGTGTCTATCTGGATGAGGAGGAACAAGGTGAAGATCAATCCCGACAAGACAGAGGTCCTCCTGGTCGATCGTAAACCTGACCGGGGTATAGGGTGGCAACCTGTGTTGGACGGGGTTACACGCCCCCTGAAGCCACAGGTCCGCAGTTTGGGAGTCCTCTTGGATTCATCGCTTACGCTTGAGGCTCAGGCGTCGGCGGTGTCTGGGAGGGCTTTTGCACAATTGAGTTTCGTGCGCCAACTGAGACCGTACCTCGCGAAGGCTGATCTGGCCAGGGTGGTCCATGCCTTGGTCACCTCTAGATTGGACTACTGTAATGCGCTCTACATGGAGCTGCCCTTGAAAACGGCTCGGAAATTTCAACTGGTCCAAAGGGCAGCGACCAGGATGTTAACTGGTGCTCTCTACAGAGAGAGGTCAACCTTCCTGTTCAAGGAGCTCCACTGGCTGCCGTTTATTTTCCGAGCCCAATTTAAGGTGCAGGTGCTTACCTACAAAGCCCTGAACGGTTTGGGACCATCCTACCTGCGTGACCGCATCTCCGTTTATGAACCCATGCGTTCACTTCGTTCATCCGGAGAGGCCCTGCTCGTAATTCTGCCTGCGTCGCAAGCGCGTTTGGTGGGGACATGAGACAGGGCCTTTTCTGTGGTGACCCCTCGACTCTGGAACACCCTCCCCAAAGATCTTAGAAAGGCCCCTACACTGGCAGTCTTTAGAAAGAACTTGAAGACCTGGCTGTTCCGATGTGCCGTCCCAGAATAGGAATCTCCAACAACAAGTCCCAGAAGCACTTTATTAGAATTAAGATTGCCGCACACTGCACACTGCACTTGCCCTGAAATCCTTACATATCACCTGTCACATCAGCACTTTTAATTCTGTACCCATTACTCTGGCCCGGCCCAGTTTTATTGTGTCTTGGTGTATTATTTATTGCTTGTTGTTTAATATTGCTTTTGTTGTTTTTAATTTGCTTTAGGTTTTGTATCGTTATGTTGTGTATTATGGCCTTGGCCTTTGTAAGCCACATTGAGTCCTTTGGGAGATGCTAGCGGGGTACAAATAAACTTAATAATAATAATATACAAAAAGGAAAATGGCAATTCCCAAAAAGTAATACAAAGGGTGCTATGAAATACCAGTAGTCCAAGATACAAAGATCAATAGTCCAAGATAGCTACAATAATAACGGAGGACTCAGTGCGGTTTACAAGAGGCCGAGCCCAAATACATCAGTAAAAACAACAACAACAATACAACAATACAACAATAAATGAACTCAAAACAAAGCAATAAACATTAACAACATACCACGACGCATTAAAGGCTATGGCAGGGACAAATGTAATAATTAAAAATTTAAAAATATGCTGGGCGTGACCAGGTGAAAAGAGTAAGTATTTGGAGGGGGATGGGGCAATCCCTCATTGTCCGAGTATGATGGCCTTCCAAAGGTATCATACTTGGCGGTGGATTCTTGACCCACGTGTTCTTCTACAGTGAGGACATCTGGTCAGAGTTGGCTTGACACGCCTTCCTCTTGGCATGTTTCTCCCTTTCACCCTCCATTCATGTCTCTTCAAATTCCACAGCACTGCTGGTCACAGCTGACCTCCAGTTAGAGCACTCGAGGGCTAGGGCTTCCCAGTTCTCGGTGTCTATGCCAGAGTTTTTAAGGTTGGCTTTGAACCCATCTTTCAATCTCTTTTCCTGTCCTCCAACATTCCGTTTTCTTTTCATGAGTTCGGAGTAGAGCAACTGCTTTGGGAGACGGTGGTCGGGCATCCGGACAACGTGGCCGGTCCAGCGGAGTTGATGGTGGAGGACCATCGCGTGTCATGGATTCCACTTTGTGGCCCATTTCTTAAGGTTGGCTCTGCATCTCGTGATGCCAGAGCACAGCCTGTTCAGCGCCTTCCGAGTCACCCAGTTTTCTGAGTGCCCAGGGGGGGAGTCTCTCATCTGGTATCACCCATGAATTGAGGTGCTGGGTTTGGGCCTGCCACTTTTGGACTCTCGCTTGCTGAAGTGTTCCAGCAAGTGTCTCTGTAGATCTTAGAAAACTATTTCTTGATTTAAATCATTGGCGTGCTGGCTGATACCCCAACAGGGGATGGGCTGGAGATGTCTCTGCCTTGGTCCTTTCACTATTGGCTGCTACTTCCCGGCGGATGTCAGGTGGTGCAATACCGGCTAAGCAGTGTAATTTCTCCAGTGGTGTAGAGCGCAGACACCCTGTGATAATGCGACATGTCTCATTAAGAGCCACATCCACTGTTTTAGTGTGGTGAGATGTGTTCCACACTGCGCATGCATACTCAGCAGCAGAGTAGCATAGTGCAAGGGCAGATGTCTTCACTGTGTCTGGTTGTGATCACCAGGTTGTGCCAGTCAGCTTTCGTATGATATTGTTTCTAGCACCCACTTTTTGCTTGATGTTCAGGCAGTGCTTCTTGTAGGTAAGAGCATGGTCCAGAGTGACTCTCAGGTATTTGGATGCGCTGCAATGCTCCAGTGGGATTCCTTCCCAGGTAATAATCCTCAGAGCTCAGGATGCTTGTCTGCTCTTAAGGTGAAAAGGACATGTCTGTGTTTTAGATGGATTAGGGATCAGTTGGTTTTCCCTGTAATAGGCAGTACTTACTTACTTAGGCGATCCCTCGCTTTCCGAGGATGATTGTCTTCCAGTGTTCTTGTGGGTCCGTATGTGGCTGTGGAGCCCTATTCTTGCTCTGCATCTTCTTCCGCAGTGAGGGCATCGGTTTCCAGGTGGAAGGCGGTCTCGGTTGGGGTTGGCTTGATGCGCCTTCCTCTTGGCACGCTTCTCCCTTTCGCCCTCCATTCGTGCCTCTTCAAATTCTGCAGCACTGCTGGTCACAGCTGACCTCCAGCTGGAGCGGTCAAGGGCCAGGGCTTCCCAGTTCTCAGTGTCTATGCCAGAGTTTTTAAGGTTGGCTTTGAGCCCATCTTTAAATCTCTTTTCCTGCCCACCAACGTTCCGTTTTCCGTTCTTGAGTTCAGAGTAGAGCAACTGCTTTGGGAGACGGTGGTCGGGCATCTGGACAACATGGCCAGTCCAGCGGAGTTGATGGCGGAGGACCATCGCTTCAGTGCTGGTGGTCTTCGCTTCTTCCAGCATGCTGACGTTTGTCCACTTGTCTTCCCAAGAGATTTGCAGGATTTTCCGGAGGCAATAAGAGCACCTAGAGCAGTGATGGGCAACCTTTTGAGCTTGTTGTGTCAAAATTTGCAAAAAACGGAGTATAACTCACGTGGGGTGTCACTTCAAGAGAGAGAAAAACATAATTTTGTCATATATATAATTTAAATAACAAAAATGTGTAATTGTAATATACAACTGTATTTAATAAACAAAAAACTAATTATTTAACTTACCTGTTTAGTGACTTCTTTGTTCACCCGTCAGTCGGTTTCTTTTGTTGGTCTTCATATTACTTAACTTGTGTGGGGTGCCATGAGCTAAGATAAGTCAGGGGGAATTCTTTAAGTCACCTGCCTATGAGTGACTTTTTTGTTGCTGAATTTCATTGGCTAAATCTTCAGTTGATGGTTAGTATTTTGTACACTTCAAGCCCAAGCAAGTGCTTCTAACTTCATCTGCTGCTATTTCTAATGGTGGGAAACGGCACCCATAGCACAGGCCCTTATTTATTTATTTATTTATTTATTTATTTGGTTTACTTTTACCCCGCCCTTCTCACCCCGAAGGGGACTCAGGGCGGCTTACAAAAACAAGGCACAGTTCGATGCCCGTATCATGCAACAGTAATAAAACAAAATAAAACAGTAATAGAACAAAATAACATAAATTAACAATCAGACCACAATTATACATTACATCTATAAACCGATAAAACCAATAAGACCAATAAAAATCCATACAAACCAATACAAACCAATTACTCCTTATTGTCGGTCAACGTTCGCTATCTCATAGTTCATATTCCAATTCCACAATTGTCAGTCCTGCCGGTCCTATTTGTCTGGTTGTCCTTACCTAGTTAGCAGATTGCCCGAAGGCCTGGTCCCACAACCAAGTCTTTACCTTCTTCCTGAAGGACAGGAGGGATGTCGATGCCCTGATATACCCTGGGAGTGAGTTCCACAGGTGAGGGGCCACCACCGAGAAGGCCCTGCTCCTCGTCCCCACCAGCCTCACTTGGGAAAGCGGTGGGGTCGAGAGCAGGGCCCCCTCAGATGATCTCAAATTCCTGGGTGGGACATAGAGGGAGATACGTTCGGACAGATACACTGGGCCGGAACCGTACAGGGTTTTGCAGGTCAAAACCAGCACCTTGAATTGGGCTTGGAACTGCACCGGCAGCCAGTGGAGCTGACATAGCAGAGGGGTGGTGTGCTCCTTGTATGTCGCTCCAGTGAGCAGCCTGGCAGCCACTCGCTAAACCAGTTCAAGTTTCCGAACCGTCTTCAAGGGCAACCCCACGTAGAGTGGGTTGCAGTAGTCTATTCGGGATGTAACAAGAGCGTGGACCACTGTGGCCAGATCAGACTTCTCTTGCCTCTCCCAGTCTTCCACTCACTTATCTCAGTAATGATGGTCAATTAGAAATCCATGACACCCTAGAATAGGGGTGGACGATGGATGCTGTGGTTATGCGGTTGCTGGCAATGGCGATCACAGGGCCGCCGGAGATGCGTCCCCCGCGGCATTCCGCTGCTCCCTGCTTTGCCGGCTGGTAGTGAGATCAAAGCTTCCCTAACGGCCTAACCAGAACGTCCCAGAACAAGACACTCTTGCCAAAGTTCTGGTGTTTTGGCCTACAGACTTCTGGCACAGAGTGTCTACACTACACTACAGCAAATATTTAATCTTTAGCCACTGCACCTGGCCATGCAGGAGCCGAGGATGAAATGGTTCTTGTGGGTTTTTTCGGGCTATAGGGCCATGTTCTAGAGGCATTTCTCCTGACATTTCGCCTGCATCTATGGCAAGCATCCTCAGAGGTATGAGGATGGAATGTCTTCCTTGGCATACGGCCCCATACTTCTCTGTATGCGGCCACGTGTCATCAAAAATGGCTAAGCGTGTCAGTGCTGACACGCATGTCATAGGTTCGCCATCATGGACCTAGAGATTCGAAGAGCTTCTGTTCAATAATAATAATAATAATAATAATAATAATAAATTATAATACTTTATTTGTACCCCTCTACCATCTCCCCAAGGGACTCGGTGTGGCTTACATGAGGCCAAGCCCGCTGTAAATCAATAAAACAAAGGCAATAACAAAATATTTATTTATTTATTTATTTATTTATTTGGTTTACTTTTACCCCGCCCTTCTCACCCCAAAGGGGACTCAGGGCAGGCTTACATATCCAAGGCACACTTCGATGCCCATAACATACAACAGTAATAAAACAAAATAGCATAAATTAGCAATCAACAATAATACATTACATCTATAACCGATAAAACCAATAAAACCAATAAAAATTTCATACAGACCCATCCAAACCAATTACTCCTTATTGCCGGCCCATGTTCACTATCTCATAGTTCAAATTTCCATTCTGCATTTATCAGTCCTGTCGGTCCTATTTGTCTGGCTGTCCTTACCTAGTTAGCAGATTGCCCGAAGGCCTGGTCCCACAACCAAGTCTTTACCTTCTTCCTGAAGGACAGGAGGGATGTCGATGCCCTAATTTCCCGCGGGAGTGAGTTCCACAGGTGAGGGGCCACCACTGAGAAGGCCCTGCTCCTCATCCCCACCAGCCTCACTTGGGAAAGCGGTGGGGTCAAGAGCAGGACCCCCTCAGATGATCTTAAATTCCGGGGTGGGACGTAGAGGGAGATACGTTCGGACAGATACACTGGACCAGAACCGTACAGGGTTTTGTACGTCAAAACCAGCACCTTGAATTGGGCTCGGAACTGAACCGGCAGCCAGTGGAGCTGACACAGCAGAGGGGTGGTGTGCTCCCTGTATGTTGCTCCAGTGAGCAGCCTGGCTGCCGCTTGCTGGACCAGTTAAAGTTTCGGAACTGTCTTCAAGGGCAACCCCACGTAGAGTGCATTGCAGTAGTCTATTCAGGATGTAACAAGAGCGTGGACCACTGTGGCCAGATCAGACTTCTCTTGCCTCTCCCAGTCTTCCACTCACTTATCTCAGTAATGATGGTCAATTAGAAATCCATGACACCCTAGAATAGGGGTGGACGATGGATGCTGTGGTTATGCGGTTGCTGGCAATGGCGATCACAGGGCCACCGGAGATGCGTCCCCCGCGGCATTCCGCTGCTCCCTGCTTTGCCGGCTGGTAGTGAGATCAAAGCTTCCCTAACGGCCTAACCAGAACGTCCCAGAACAAGACACTCTTGCCAAAGTTCTGGTGTTTTGGCCTACAGACTTCTGGGCCAGAACCGTACAGGGTTTTGTAGGTCAAAACCAGCACCTTGAATTGGGCTCAGAACTGAACCGGCAGCCAGTGGAGCTGACACAGCAGAGGGGTGGTGTGCTCCCTGTATGTTGCTCCAGTGAGCAGCCTGGCTGCCGCTTGCTGGACCAGTTGAAGTTTCCGAACCGTCTTCAAGGGCAACCCCACGTAGAGTGCGTTGCAGTAGTCTATTCGGGATGTAACAAGAGCGTGGACCACTGTGGTCAGATCAGACTTCCCAAGGTACGGGCGCAACTGGTGCACAAGTTTTAAATGCGCAAAAGCTCTCCCAGCCACCGCTGAAACCTTCTCAAAAACCATCTCAAAGCTCCTTGCTTGAGAGGTAATGTACTGTGTAGATTCATCCTTAGATGCATCATCATTGCTGTTCTGCATTCCTATATTTCAAAGAGTCAGTTGGGGTGCTTCATCTTCCCTGTAGACTTTTCAAATGGCACCTCATTGCTTAACATGGAAATTCAGAGTATTGGAAGTTCCGTGTCCCGACGCTCTTTTTCCTGAGATGATACATCTATGTAATGAGTGACTGTTGCAAAAATAATAATAATTAAACATATCTTCTCCTTAAGTCTGCAAAAATGGTTGTCTGTGTGCCTATAATTATTATTATTATTATTATTATTAACTTTATTTGTACCCCGCTAGCATCTCCCAAAGGACTCGATGCGGCTTACACGGGCCGAAGCCACAAAACACAATACAATAGAAAACATAACACAACGATAAATAAAGCAAATCAAATAATTAAGCAAAATAACCACAATGACAATACATCAAGACACTATTAAAACTGGTTCGGCCAGCGCAATGGGGTACAGGGTTAAAAGTGCTGAGATGGCAGGAGGAACGTAGGATTAAAGTGTGGTGTGCAGCAATGTTAGTTGTGCTAAAGTGCATCTAGGACTTGGGATGGGGATTCCTAATCTGCGAAGGCACATCGGAACAGCCAAGTTTTTAGGTTCCTTCTGAAAACTGCCAGAGTAGGGGCCTGACGAAGCTCTTTTGGAAGGGCATTCCAGAGTCGGGGGGCCGCCACAGAGAAGGCCCTGTCCCGCGTCCCCACCAAGCGCGCTTGCGACGTAGGTGGGATAACGAGCAGGGCCTCCCCAGATGACCGGAGCGAGCGTGTGGGTTCGTAGATGGAAATGCGGTCACGCAGGTAGGGTGGTCCCAAACCGTTCAGGGCTTTGTAGGTGAGCACCTGCACCTTGAATTGGGCTCGGAAAATAAATGGCAGCCAGTGGAGCTCCTTGAACAAGAGGGTTGACCTCTCTTGATAATGAGCTCCAGTTAGCATCCTGGCTGCTGCCCGCTGGACCAATTGTAGTTTCCGAGCCGTCTTCAAGGGCAGCCCCACGTAGAGCGCATTGCAGTAATCCATTCTAGAGGTGACCAAGGCGTGGACCACCCCGGCCAGATCCGCCTTCACAAGGTACGGTCGCAGCTGGCGCACAAGTCTCAGTTGTGCAAAGGCCCTCCCGGATACCGCCGACACCTGAGCCTCAAGTGTAAGCGAAGAATCCAAGAGGACACCCAAACTGCGGACCTGTGGCTTCAGGGGGAGTGTAACCCCGTCCAACACAGGTTGCCACCCTATACCCCGATCCGGATTACGATCGACCAGGAGGACCTCTGTCTTGTCGGGATTGATCTTCAGCTTGTTCTTCCTCATCCAGATCGACACAGCGGCCAGGCACTCGTCCAGCACCCGAGAAGCCTCCTTGGAATTAGGTGGAAAGGAGTAGTAGAGTTGTGTGTCATCCGCATAGAGATGGCACCCAACTCCAAAACTCCGGATGACCTCTCCCAGCGGTTTCATGTAGATGTTGAAGAGCATGGGCGACAAGATAGATCCTTGCGGGACCCCACAGGTCAAAGGCCAGGGGTCCGAGCAGGCGTCTCCCAGCTTCACCATCTGGGTGCGTCCCTCCAGGAAGGACTGGAGCCACGACAGAACCGTGCCCCCAAGGCCCATCCCAGAGAGACGACCCAGAAGGATACCATGATCGATGGTATCGAAAGCCGCTGAGATGTCCAAGAGAACCAGCAGGGTCACACTCCCCCTGTCCAGCTCTCTGCGGAGGTCATCCACCAAGGCGACCAAGGCTGTCTCGGTGCCATGGCCAGGCCTGAAACCAGACTGTGCCTGATCTAGGTAGTTGGTATCGTCTAGGAAGCCCTGGAGCTGCGAGGCGACCACCCGCTCCAGCACCTTACCCAAGAAAGGGAGGTTGGAGACTGGTCTGTAGTTATTCAGCACCGTGGAGTCAAGAGAAGCTTTTTTGAGGAGTGGACGAACCACTGCCTGTTTCAAACCAGATGGAAAAATCCCTTGCTCCAACGATGCATTGACAATCAATACAAACCAGTCAACCAACCCCTCCCTGGCTGATTTAATGAGCCAAGATGGGCATGGGTCTAGAGGTGAGGTGGTCGCCCTCACAGCCCCAAGAACCTCCTCTACGGTTTCAGGAAGAACAAGCCTAAAAGAATCCCACAAAATTGGACAAGCAGGTACCTCCGTCACCTCTTCTGGCACTGCGATGGAATTGGAGTCGAGCTCGAGGCGTATCTGGGCGACTTTATCTGCAAAATGGTGTGCGAAATCGCGACACCGAGCTGCGGGGTCGTCAGGGACCCCCTCCACCGCAGGTGGGTGGAGGAGTTCTCCCACGACCCGAAACAGCTCCGATGATCTATTTGCTGCAGATGCTATACGAGCGGTCGTGAATGACTTCCTGGCCGCCCGTATGGCCACGGAGTATGCCTTAAGAGAGGCTCTAGCCCGTGTTCGATCAGATACATCTCGAGATTTCCTCCATTTGCGCTCTAGCCCCCTTCTCGTGTGCTTCATCACAGCCAGCTCCTCGGTAAACCAAGGAGATGGCCTGTCACGACGCAACGAGATGGGGCGTTCGGGTGCGATCATATCTAACGCCCTGGCCATCTCCCCGTTATAAAGAGTTACCAAGGCGTCGATAGAATCGCCAGGCTCCAAGGCAGGAAGAACCCTAAGATTCCTCAGGAATCCATCCGGATAATGTTTCTCTCCGATTCCTAGCAGATTGCAATCCATTTCTACTGGAGTACATGAATACTTTCATATTTGACGCAGGGTTTTGTTCTCCGTTCCACGAATAGTTTGTGGATTACCAGAGCATGTGATTATCTAGTATTTTCCTTCCTAGAAGATTTCACTGATGTAAAATATAGGAATGCACAATTACAGTGATTTTGTGGAACGTGGTGGAGGAAGGGGAGGGCTGTGTTCGCTAGGAAAAGCGTCAATTTGCCCCCGTTGCCTCCTCCTATCGCCCTCTCCTTCCTCCTCTTGTTTTGGCATTATGGGAACCTGACGTTGATAGAAATCTTCTCTTTGAATAAAGATGAGAGTGGGGATGAAAAACCCCCAGTAATTACAGTGTCAGTTTCATACCTCAGCAGATCTAGAAAGTTGTCAGAGAAGAAATATTTCCCCTGTGTTAGTCTGATCATCAGAGCTATTCACATTCAAAGGAAGAGCTTTGAGAAATCCTCCAGCCCAGCAAGAGGTGGGAAAATGGGGATTAGAAAGAAGAATAGGGGCTATGACGTAAGATGGAAACACCAAAGGGTGGTTTTTAGGGGTTGGTTAACAGGCTTACTTCCTTAGGCGATACCTCATTGTCCAAGTAGGATAGTCTTCCAAGGTCAATGTTCTGGTGGGTCTGAAGGAGACTGTGGAGCCCTATTCTTGACCTGCATCTTCTCCCGCAGTGAGGGCATTGCTTTCCAGGTGGAAGGCGGTCCCGATCAGGGTTGGCTTGACGCACCTTCCTCTTGACACATTTCTCTCTTTCACCCTCCATTCGTGTCTCTTCGAATTCTACAACACTGCTGGTCACAGCTGACCTCCAGCTGGAGCGCTCAAGGGCCAAGGCTTCCCAGTTCTCGGTGTCTATGCCAGAGTTTTTAAGGTTGGCTTTGAATCTTTAAATCTTGTGATGGTGCAAGTGGTGCCACCTATGTGTAGAACCATTAGTTGCAAGATTTAAACTGTTGTATGATGCTTAATAGGCCTGTGCGGTTTCGTTCGTTAATTCGTTATATCGTTATTAATTCGTTATTTTTACCATATCCGACGCGATATCAAAACACATTTTCAAACCCGGAAGGGTTTAAAAATATCGAAACAGCAGCCCCATATATTTTACGAGCTTCAGCTCGTGTCGTTAATGGGATGGAGGCTGCTGAGTGCTGCTGGTGCCTGGGAGCCAATCCGGCGCTCCCAAGCACCCCAGCAGTGCACCGTGGCAGGAGCCGGAGCCGATTGGATGGCACGCGCGCACTCACCCTTACAACCGGCCTCCGCGCGCCATCCAATCGGCTCCGGCTCCTGCGCCCTCCTCCTCCTCCTCCTCCTCCCAGCTGTGTTGCAGGAAGTGCCAGGAGGAGGAGGAGGAGGAGGAGGAGGGCGCAGGAGCCGGAGCCGATTGGATGGCGCGCGGAGGCCGGTTGTGTGAGTTTTCAGGGCTGTATGAGTGTATGACCATGTTCCAGAAGCATTCTCTCCTGACATTTTGCCCACATCTATGGCAGGCATCCTCAGAGGTCTGTTGGAAACTAGGCAAATGGAGTTTATCTATGGAATGTCCAGGGTGGGAGAAATGAAAGCCATTCAATGCTAATCAAGGTGACCATTACTGCAACATTCACACTTACAAAATGTTTTGTAAATATTTACGAAATTTCGTAAATAACAAAACATTTTTTTGGAAAGTTTTGTAAATATTTTAAATATCGAAACAAAAAAACACCCCAATTACAAATCGATTTTAGAAACAAATTTTTTCTTGATCAAACAGGCCTAAATCCTGCCCCTTTTACCCTGCTTATGTATAGTTGTATGGATTGGTTACTTATAGCTGTCAATCATAGAATCATAGAATCAAACAGTTGGAAGAGACCTCCTGGGCCATCCAGTCCAACCCCATTCTGCCAAGAAGCAGGAATATTACATTCAAATCACCCCTGACAGATGGCCATCCAGCCTCTGTTTAAAAGCTTCCAAAGAAGGAGCCTCCACCACACTCCGGGGCAGAGAGTTCCACTGCTGAACGGCTTTCACAGTCAGGAAGTTCTTCCTCATGTTCAGATGGAATCCCCTCTCTTGTAGTTTGAAGCCATTGTTCCATTGCGTCCTAGTCTCCAAGGAAGCAGAAAACAAGCTTGCTCCCTCCTCCCTGTGGCTTCCTCTCACATATTTATACATGGCTATCATATCTCCTCTCAGCCTTCTCTTCTTCAGGCTAAACATGCCCAGCTTCTTAAGCCGCTCCTCATAGGGCTTGTTCTCCAGACCCTTGATCATTTCAGTCGCCCTCCTCCTCCTCAAGATGGAGTTGATCCAACTCACTAAAACAGATCAGCCTATGGTCGAATCTTCACTTTTTATTTTTATGCCAACACTTGTCTCGTGTAAATGTACACTCGTGTAGTTACATGGTGGTTAGTTGTGTTCTCCTCTTCTACAAAATAGCGACATTGCGCAATTGACTATCTACTACTTCAGCATGGATGTGGGATCTAGCACCCACAACTGATATTAAACTTCTCCACCAACTCAGTTTTCCCAGTTAGCAACAAATAATACGCCTAGGTACTATGATATGTAGCAGCTTGCGGTTCCATCTGTAACACTGGGTACTTGCTGCTATTGTTTGAATAAAGCTTAGGCTTGTATGCATTTACATAAAATGTACCAAAGAGGGTGGTGTGTATGTTCCCAAGAACTTCATGTTCTACAAGTAGTGGGGAATGTTTCACTTTGAGAAGAGAAAGACATCGTGTCAAAATCTACAATCAGAGTTACACCATTGTTGCTTTATGCTTTATTTATTTATCATGTCAAATAGTTGTATTGCATTTTTAACAAACAAATAAAACACGAAGTTTGCAAGCTTGGTAGTGGATTAAATGTCCTTTGACCAGTAGCTGGCCACTTGGAGTGCCTCTGGTGTTGCCGCAAGAAGATCCTCCATTGTGCATGTGGCAGGGCTCAGGTTGCATTGCAGCAGGTGGTCAGTGGTTTGCTCTTCTCCACACTCGCATGTCGTGGATTCCATTTTGTAGCCCCATTTCTTAAGGTTGGCCTCGTTTTCTGTGTGCCCAGGGGGGAGTCTTTCATTTGATATCAGCCATTCATTGAGGTTCTGGGTTTGACCCTGCCACCTTTGGACTCTCGCTTGCTGAGGTGTTACAGCGAGTGTCTCTGTAAATCTTAGGGTTAACTCTGGAAAGGATTGGTAACAGAGACCAGGCTTTAAAACAGTGGTTCTCAACCTTCCTAATGTCGCGACCCCTTAGTACAGGTCCTCATGTTGTGGTGACCCCTAACCATAATGTTATTTTCGTTGCTACTTCACAACTGTAATTTTACTACTGTTATGAATCGTAATCTAAATTTCTGATATGCAGGATGTATTTTCAGTCACTGGACCAAATTTGGCACAAATACCCAATACACCCAAATTTGGTGAGGTTGGGGGAGATTGATTTTGTCATTTGGTAATGCTGGAGTTGCTGGGATTTATGGTTCACCTAAAATCAAAGAGCCTTCTGAACTCCACCAATGATGGAATTGAATCAAACTGGTCACACAGAATTCCAACGACCAAGAGAAAATACTGGGAATGTCTGGTGGACATTGATCTTTCATTTTTTGGAGTTGTAGTTCACCTATACCCAGAGAACACTGTGGACTCAAGCAATGATGGATCTGGATCAAACTTGGCACAAATACTCAATATGCCCAAATGTGAACACTGGTAGAGTTTGGAGAAAATAGACCTTGCCATTTGGGAGTTGTAATTGTTGGGATTTATAGTTCACCCGCAATGAAATAGCATTCTGAACCCGACCGATAGAATTGGACCAAACTTTCCACACAGAACCCCATGACCAACAGAAAATACTATGTTTTCTGATGGTCTTTGGCGACCTCTCTGACCCCTCTGACCCCTTTGACCCCCAGGTTGAGAAACACCGCTTTAAAAGAAATGGTAACAAGTTTATTGAAATGTAGCAGAAGCTTGATGGTTTCAATGTTTCTTACCTCTTAGAGGCACATATCTTCAGAGGTTACATTTATAACATTCCTTAAAACAACTCTGGAAAGGACTCTTCCTTCCACTAAACAGGTTTCAAACTATTTTTCTTCAAACTGTGTTTCTTTCCTTATTAGATTACTTCAGATACAAGCTTATTCTTTCTTTGTGATATTTCTTGATTTAAGTCGTTTCTTGATTTAAGTCGTTGACGTGCTGGCTGATACCCAAACAGAGGATGAGCTGGAGATGTTATTGCCTTAGTCCTTTCACTATTGGCTGCTACTCCCCGGCGGATGTCAGGTGGTGCAATACCGGCTAAACAGTGTAATTTCTCCAGTGGTGTAGGGTGCAGACACCCCATGATAATGTGGCATGTCTCATTAAGAGCCACATCCACTGTTTTAGTGTGGTGATATGTGTTCCACACTGGGCATGCGTACTCAGCAGCAGAGTAGCAAAGCGCAGGGCAGATGCCTTCACTGTGTCTGGTTGTGATCCCCAGGTTGTGCCAATCAGCTTTCATATGATATTGTTTCTAGCACCCACTTTTTGCTTGATATTCAGGCAGTGCTTCTTGTAGGTTAGAGCACTTTCCAGAGTAACTCCCAGGTATTTGGGTGCGCTGCAATGCTCCAGTAGGATTTCTTCCCAGGTAATAATCCTCAGAGCTCGGGATGCTTGTCTGTTCTTAAGGTGAAAGGCACATGTCTGTGTTTTAGATGGGTTAGGGATCAGCTGGTTTTCCCTGTAATAGGCAGTAAGAGCATCTAGAGCTTCTGTTCAACCATCTTAAATCTTCCGGCTTGGGCGGTAATGGCACGATCATCAGCATAGATGAAACTCTTTGTCCCTTCTGGCAGTGGCTGGTCATTTGTGTAAATGTTAAACATGGATAGAGTGAGCACGCTCCCCTGAGGCAGGCCGTTCTTCTGTTTCCGCCATCAGCTTCTCTGGTCCTGGAACTCAACAAAAAAGCTTCTGTTTTGCTCTATGCTTGTAACGATGGCCACCAATTCGTAAAGATTTTGAAAAATGCCACCACTTTGTAAGGGCTTATTAAATTGATAACGTAGCTAATATCTAGTAATACTGAATTGGTCTTTCTTCAAGATGTAGCGTGACTTAACTCTGGAAAGGATTTGTAACAGAGACCAGGCTTTAAAAGAAACGATAACAATGGGGTAATTCGGATTAACAATGGGTTGCGTTTATGGAAGCCTGCTTACAGGAACATCAAGGTCTGAGCAAGAGGAGGGCTTTCAGTATCTCCATTTTGGTCTCACTTTTAACTTGACATCCCAATCATCAAATCTAGAGCCATCTGCATGTAAAGCAGTGTTTCTCAACCTTTTTAATGCTCCGAGCCCTTAATACAGTTCCTAATGTTGTGGTGACCCCCAACCATAACATCATTTTCATTGCTACTTCACAACTGTCATTTTGCTACTGTTATGAATCATAATGTAAATATCTGATCTACAAGATGTAGTTTCATTCACTGGACCAAATTTGGCACAAATACCCGATATGCCCAAATTTGAATACTGGTGGAGTTGGGGGATTGATTTTGTCATTTGGAGTTGTAGTTACTAGGCTTGGGCGGTTTCGTTCGTTAATTTCGTAATTCGTTATTAATTCGTATTTAAATTAGCTTATGATCCAATATTGAGCCATGCAGGAATTGTGTGAGGAGTAATAAAGGTTCGAAACAATTTTTTCAATTTATTTCGTAATTATTTCGTAATTGTATCGTAATTATTTTCACATGTCTGGTGCAAGTTTTATAGTTGTTGTTTGTTTTATCACACCAACAGTCAACAACAGAGGGAGAGGGAAGCTTCAGAAGTTCCTCCTGTCCCATCTGGAGGTTTTTTTTAGCATATTACGCAATCGCGTCCGCCATTAACGAATCGATTCGTAATTTTACGAAATTTCGTAAATTTTGAAATTTTTTAAAGGAAAATTTCGGAATTATTAAAAAAAAACGAAACGCAAGGGCCCCCTCAAAACAAAACGAGTTTAGAACCATTTTTTTCCGTGGTTACCCAAGCCTAGTAGTTACTGTGATCTTTGCATTTCATTTTTTTTCTGCCTAAGTGGAGTATCTTGCATTTGTCCCTGATGAACTTCATTTAGAAATTGTGGGCATTGTAGGCTGCTAAAAAGATGAAAAAATGGCTCCTATAGCAAATAAAGCTCTCCTTAGTGGCCAAGGTGACTCAATGGAGGCTATCATATCTTGGACATATCATGAGAAGACTTGACTCTCCAGAAATAGCTTAATAAGGAAGGAGGCAGTTGGAAAATGGCCAACTGGGGATTTGAACCCTGGTCTCCAAAACTCAAACAGCCAATCTATCTCACAGTGTTGTTATATGGAAAAAAGTGTACAAACTAAGCCTGGGTAACAACGCAAAAATTTGTTTCTAAAATCGATTTGTAATTGGGGTTTTTTTTTGTTTCGATATTTAAAATAATTACAAAATTTTCCAAAAAAAAAGTTCGGTATTTACGAAATTTCGTAAATATTTACAAAACATTTTGTAAAGATGGGGCCCTTTTTTTTTCAATATTTTTAAAATATTTTTTAAATTTAATTATTAATTTAGTAGAATAGGGAGGAGAAATTAAAATTATTATTAAGGAGGGAAGGCAGGCACTCACTCTGGCGGGCCCTCTCGCTCGCCGCTCGCTCGCCCGCCCCTCTCGCTCGCCCCTCTCGCTCGCCCCTCTCGCTCGCCGCTCACTCGCCCGCCCCTCTCAGAAGAGCTGCCATCGCCGCTTTCATGCATCTCCACTGAAGAACGAAAGGAGTTCTACATGACTCAATGCTACAGACTCCTGGGAGTTGTAGTTTGACAAGGACTTTCGCCTTCTCTTCCAAAGAGAGTGGGTGCCTCCCCAAACAACATAGCTCAATGCTATGACTCCAGTTAGCTCAGGCATGGACAAACTTGGGCCCTCCAGGTGTTTTGGACTTCAACTCCCACAATTCCTAACAACCTCAGACCCCTTCCTGTTCCCCCTCAGCTGCTTAATTGTGGGAGTTGAAGTCCAAAACACTCAGAGGGCTGAAGGAAGTTTGCCCATGCCTGGGTTAGCTGTGTTATAGTTATTTAGATCCTGAGAGAGATGATAGAGAGAGAAAGTGAGAGACAATAGGTAGGTAGACAGAGCGAGAGAGAGATGGCAGAGAAAGTGAGAGGTGTGTGTGAGAGAGATGACAGGTAGTCATCTCTCGCTCGCCCCTCTCGCTCGCCACTCGCTCGCCCCTCTCGCTCGCCCTCTCGCTCGCTTGCTCAGCCGGCGCCGAGAGAGGAGAGCTCCCAGCAAGCATCGGCAGGCGGCCATCTTACGTATTTCCGAAATGGACGGAAATACAAAATTTTTTGGCGCCTGCCGTTTTGATATTTAAAAACACTTCCAGGTTAAAAAAAAGTTTTGTAATCGTTTCGTAATTCAAAAATTAACGAATTTTTTAACGAATTACGAATTAACGAAACGAATTGCCCAGCCCTAGTTCAAACTATACACTTACCCTGGGAAGAATGATCCAGGCGACAAATCAGACACAACAGAAATATAAAAGCCAGCCCGAAAAAGTAATATTCGCACTCGGCTGATTTTTCACCAGATCCTTTTGTATTGTCTCTGTCCTCTTGGGAGTCTGACTCGCCTTCTCCTCTGCCTACTACATAAATCTCCATCCTGTTATATTTCTATGCAACATAACCCAGAGCATGATTCGGCTATTTCTCAGAGTCGAGACAAAGCAGCTCTTTCCTGTACACAACACCGCATCCATATCTCTCGCCCTTTGGCACATCTTTGTCTTTCGCTCTCGTGAGAACTTCTCTTGGGAGGATGGTGGCTCCAGTTATGTGGATCATCTGTTTCCTGGGGCAACTGGGGCATGACAAAGAGTCATCCCGTCGGTAGCTCCATATTTGTCTTTTCGGTTCTTCTCATGGGACAAATGTCAACGGGCTGTTTTGTCTGGCTCCTTCTGCTCCCACATATATCAAGTTGTCTGTCAATATTGGTCCATACTACATTCTAGGACATTCTGGTGGGGTCAAGGAAGAGGCATATAGGGTTCTTGATAGAAAGACTGAGCTGTAGCTTGCATTTGTCTCATTCCATGAGACAAAGTAAACCCAATCAGACACTCTCCTGCCAGGCATTGTGTGCCGTCGCGCCTGGGGGCTACAGCTCTTAGTGGAAGAGGCATGAACATGACGTCTTTCCCCAGGGGATTGCTTCTTGCCCTCCTTTAGGAAACTGGAACTCCCAAAAACCAAAACACTGTAGGTAACTCAAAATAAGATTTATTGATCACAAAGAGGCTGTAACGGTCTGGATGAGGGCGAACAAACTGAAATTAAATCCAGACAAGACAGAGGTACTCCTGGTCAGTCGCAAGGCCGAACGGGGTATAGGGTTACAGCCTGTGCTGGATGGGGTCGCACTCCCCTTGAAGGCGCAGGTTCGCAGCTTGGGTGTGACCCTGGATTCATCGTTGAGCCTGGACCCCCAGGTTTCAGCGGTGACCAGGGGAGAATTGCACAGCTCAGGCTTGTGCGCCAGCTGCGCCCGTATCTCGGGAAGTCTGACTTGGCCACGGTGGTACACGCTCTGGTCACATCCCGCCTTGACTACTGCAACGCTCTCTACGTGGGGCTGCCCTTGAAGACTGCCCGGAAGCTTCAGCTGGTTCAGCGTGCGGCAGCCATGTTACTAACTGGAGCGGGATGCAGGGAGCACACAACACCCTTGTTGTCCCAGCTCCACTGGCTGCCGATCTGCTACCGGGCCCAATTTAAGGTGCTGGTTTTGGCCTACAAAGCCCTAAACGCCTCCGGCCCAAAATACCTTTCGAACCGCATCTTGGCCTATGAGCCCACGAGGACCTTGAGATCGTCTGGGGAGGCCCTTCTCTCGATCCCGCCTGCCTCACAGGCACGTCTGGCGGGGACGAGAGAGAGGGCCTTCTCGGTGGTGGCCCCCCGGCTGTGGAACACTCTCCCTGCAGACATCAGACAGGCGCCCTCCCTCATGTCCTTCCGAAAAAGCCTTAAGACATGGCTGTTCGAGAAGGCATTTAATTAAGTGCTATAACAATGTGGTAAAGATGACTGGAATGGAACAAGGAATATGAGATTGGTTATGATTCCACTATGAGACGAAGCGGATTATTTAGTGTAACTTTATAATTGTTGTATTGTTAATATATTGTTCTGTAATTGCCTTTTTGTAAATTGCCTTTTTATGTATGTTGTACACCGCCATGAGTCGCCCTAAAGGGCTGAGAATGGCGGTTAACAAATGCACCAAATAAATAAATAAATAAATAAGAATTATCTCTTTAAAGCAGTAAGTTGGAAGTTTGAGAGGGGTGAAGGAAAACATACATTACAGTCTCAGTCCTGGGTCCAAGGGGTTTGAAACTGAGAAGCCTTTCCTGTTTCCTCTTTCCTCAATGGCTGTGAATATCGGAATAAACACAACCCCAGTCCAATGGCCTATGTTGAAGGAACAAGACCTTCCTCTGGTGCCAAAAGAACCAGTTTGAAGTCGCTTGGGTCTCCTCAATGTTGTCCAGGACGGTCTGGAAATAAAGCATGAGTCCCAAGGGTAAAAAACCTCAGAATTGGTGCTGAGAGGTAATTTAAGCAGGGGCTTTTAGAGCCAAGTCTCTTACTCACGTCCATCTGATAGAAACTCTGATGGCAGAATGAAAAAAGGGAAGCACTCACCTCCTCCAGGAAGAGGTGGAGCCAAACAATTGAGCTGAAAAAGCAATTCAACTGGTGCAAACAACATTGATTGACAGCTGTAAATAACCAATCAATCCAACTATATATAAGCAGGGTAAAAAGGCAGGATTAAGCATGATACAACAACCCACAAGAACCTAGTGATTCCAGCCATGAAAGCCTTCGACAATACATGATACAACAGTTTAAATCTTGCAACTAACAGTTCTACACATAGATGGCACCACTCGCGCCGTCACACATTGACCATTAATTCACATTAAAAGGTTTAGAAATCTATAGAAAGATGTCTCTAGGGCTCTTCAGGTCCTCCACTATGTCCCTGTGGTCAACTTCTGCCAGACATTGAATCTTTAGATGAGGCATCCTCAAACTGCAGCCCTCCAGCTGTTTTGGTCTACAACTTCCAGAATTCCTGAACATTGGACAGGTTGGCTAGGGCTTCTGGGAGTTGGAGGCCCACAGTTTGAGGATGCCAGCTTTAGACCTTCCAGTATGACTTTATGGTCGGT
Organism: Anolis sagrei; assembly: GCF_037176765.1. NCBI lineage: Eukaryota > Metazoa > Chordata > Lepidosauria > Squamata > Anolidae > Anolis > Anolis sagrei. The sequence goes on from NC_090029.1 coordinate 9,990,298, forward strand.
TTGCATCAAATGATGACCACACAGAACCTCACTGAAGCACCTAGAGCAGTGTTCCTCAACCTTCCCAATGCCGCAATCCCTTAATACAGTTCCTTATGTTGTGATGAACGCCAACCATAAAATTATTTTTGTTGCTACTTCATAATTGACATTTTGCTACTGTTATGAATCGTCATGTAAATATCTGATATGCAGGATGTATTTTCATTCACTGGATCAAATTTGACACAAATACCCGATACGCCCAAATATGAATACTGTTGGGGTTGGGGGGGGGGGGTGATTTTGTCATTTGGGAGTTGTAGTTGCTGGGATTTATAGTTCACCTGTGGGTTAAAGCGCTGAGCTGCTGAGCTTGTTGACCTAAAAGTTGCAGGTTCGATTTCGGGGAGCAGCGTGAGCTTCCGCTGTGAGTCCTAGCTTCTGCCAACCTAGCAGTTCGAAAACATGCAAATGTGAGTAGATCAATAGGTACCGCTCCAGTGGGAAGGTAACCGTGCTCTATGCAGTCATGCCAGCCACATGACCTTAGAGGTGTCTATGGACAACGCTGGCTCTTCGGCTTAGAAATGGAAATGAGCACCACATCCCAGAGTCGGACATGACTGGACTTAATGTCAGGGGACAACCTTTAACCTTTTACAATCAAAGAGCATTCTGAACTCCACCAAGGATGGAACTGAACCAAACTTGGCATACAGAACTCCAACAGAAAATGCTGGAAAGGTTGGGTGGGCATTGACCTTTTGGAGTTGTAGTTCACCTACATCCAGAGAGCACTGTGGACTCAAACAATGATGGAACTGGACCAAACTTGTCAGGAATACTCAGTATGCCCAAATCAGGCCCGTAGCCAGGATTTTGATTCGGGGGGGGGGGGCTGAGTTTGATTGGGGGGCTGAGTTTGATTGGGTGGGGGGCTGAGGATCTACCTTAAAAAACCTTTTGTATTGTTATCCCAATACCCCCATGCATATGGAATATATTGAGCATGGTGATCAGATCATGATATGAATAAACATAACAGTTTAAATAATGTACCAGTAAGGCCTTCTCGTGTACCATCTTGAGAATTTGGGGGGGGGAAGCCCTCAAACCCACCCCCCCACCCCCCACCCCCCACCCCCCACCCAAATGTAAACAATGGTGGAGTTTGGGGAAAATAGTCCTTGACATTTGGGAGTTGTAGTTGCTGGGATTTATAATTCACCAGCAGTCAAAGAGCATTCTGAGCCCCACCAACGATAGAATTTGACCAAACTTCCTACACAGAACCCTCATGTCCAATAGAAAATACTGTGTTTTCTGGTGGTCTTTGATGACCCAACCCCCAAGTTGAGAAATGATGATCTAGAGATTCTTAGAATATTTTAGACCTCACAACCTCTGAGGATGCTTGCCATACATGCAGGCGAAACGTCAGGAGAGAATGCCTCTAGAACGTGGCCATATAGCCCGAAAAAACCTACAACAACCCAATATTTTAGTCAAATCTAAGAATAATTCAATCCGCAGATCTGCAGAGCCAACTGTATTATAAACATACTAGCTGTCCCCTGCCACGCGTTGCTGTGGCCCAGTCTGGTGATCTGGAAAATAATGAGAAAATGTTGGTTTCTAATATATGTAATGTCTTTCTGCTTGTGGGTAAACAATATTCCTTGCTGTTTGTTAGTGTTGATGTGGAGAGTGTCTGGTTTGTCCACCCTGGAACATGCAACATATCATTGTCCTTCTTCAGGGGTCCCTTTCAAATCTTTGATACTGCACCTGTCATATACGTGTGTGTGTGTGTGTGTGTGTGTGTGTGTGTGTGTGTGACAATGGCTGGATGGAACTTTGTCAGGAGGGCTTTGAGTATGTTTTCTTGCCCTGGTGAAGGGAGTTCGCCTTAAGGCAGCATTTCTCAACCTGGGAAATCAAGACCCGGGGGGGGGGGGGGGTCACCAGGGGGTTGTCAAAAGGTCACCAAAGACCACCAGGAAACACAGAATTTTCTGTTTTTCATGGGGGTTCCGTGTGGGAAGTGTGGCCCAATTTCATTGTTGGTGGAGTTCGAAATGCTCTTTGATTGTAGGTGAACTATACATTCTAGTAACTACAACTCCTAAATGTCAAGATCTATTTTCCCCAAACTACATCTGTGTTTATATTTGGGCATACTGAGTATTCGTGCCAAGTTTGGTCCAGATCCATCATTGTTTCAGTCCACAGTGCTCTCTAGATGTAGGTGAACTACAACTCCAAAACCCAAGGTCAATGCCCACCAAACCCTTCTAATTAGGGCTGTCCAAACACGGAAAAATTTGTTTCTAAACTCGATTCGTTTTTAGGGTTTTTTTGCGTTTCATTATTTAAAAGAATTCTGAAATTTTCCTTAAAAAAAGTTCGATATTTACGAAATTTCAGAAATAATAAAACAATTACGAAACAATTACGAATCGATTACGAATCGATTCGTTAATGGCGGCCGCGATCGCGCAATACGCTAAAAAAACTTCTGAAGCTTCCCTCTCCCTCTGTTGTTGACTGTTGGTATGATAATTATATTTTTTTTCACTGAGAAAACAAACAGCAACCCTAAAACTTGCACCAGACATGCGGAAATAATAACGAATCAATAACGAATCAATAACGAATCAATTCCGAAACAATTACGAAACGAATTGGAAAAATTCGTTTCGTTTTTTGGTTGCTCCTGAATGGTTCAATATTGCGTCGTTATAAAAAAAAATAACGAATTTTTAACGAATTACGAAATTACGAAACGAAACCGCCCAGCCCTTCTTCTAATGTTTGCTGTTGGTCAGGGGAGTCTTGTGTGCCAAGTTTGGTTCAATTCCATCGTTGGTGGAGTTTAGAATACTCTTTGATTATAGGTGAACTATAAATCCCAACAACTACAACTCCCAAATGACAAAATCATTTTTTTTTTAGTGATGGTCACTCCTTGTGGAGTGAGACATTTTGTTGCCAAATTTGGTGTGATTTCATTCATTGGTTCTATTGTTTTTAAGGTACTCATTATGCACAGAGCATTTTTATATATATAGATGAAGATGGAGATCTGGGTTGAAAAGGCAGACATAAGATGAAAGTAGGGTAAAGCTATGAAGGAAACGTGTCTTGAGTCAAGGAAAAAATTAAAGTCTACAGAATTATTCAGCTCTTACGAATCTTAAGCAAGAGCAGATCAAGTAGCTACGGAACATTTGACCCTAGTTACCAACTAACGGCTGCTTTTTGGTAATAATGATAACTATCTAAAATGTCAGAGAAAGGTTCAGCACGCATAGCACTTACTTGGTGCTCAAACAGTAATTTTCCATTATGGCTTCATGATTGCTCTTTAATGAATGGCTAAAATATAGCCAGGCGATGAAATTCCTGGAGTTGCCATATAGTGACAGGTAACTCAAAGGCAATATACGCAAATGTGTACATCCCACACTTTCCAAATATTTCCAGATACAAGTTGGTACATGTGTGGCCAAGCAATTTCAGAGTATTACAATGACAAAAATGATGAATGAGAAAAGTATTAACTTTTGTGGCCAAACCATTCTGGGTGGAAATCGAGTCTCAAGTATCTTCTCAACACCAAAATCTGGAGGAAAGCAAGAGTCATCGCCATCTTGAAGCCAGGCAAAGACCGTAATGATCCAAAAAGCTACAGACCAAGCTCCCTGTTGTGCCACCTCTACAAAGTTCTGGAGAGACTTATTTTGCATAGAATTATGAAAAATATAGACCCCTGTCTGATTCCACAGCAAGCTGGCTTCAGGAAAGGCAAAAGCTGCACATCGCAAGTGCTGAACCTGACTCAGCACATAGAAAATGGCTTTGAAAGGCAGCAGATCACAGGAGCTGTCTTCATAGACCTGTCAGCGGCTTATGATACTGTGAACCACCGCCTCCTCCTGAGAAAAATGTATAATATCACAAAGGACTACCACCTCACCCGCCTCATAGGAAACCTGCTACAAAACAGGAGCTTTTTTGTTGAGTTCCAGGGCCAGAGAAGCTGATGGCGGAAACAGAAGAACGGCCTGGCTTACGGGAGGCATGCTTGTTTCATCCATGTTCAACATTTACACAAACGATCAGCAACTGCCAGAAGGGACAGAGAGTTTCATCTATGCTGATGATCATGCCATTACTGCTCAAGCAGGGAGCTTTGAGATGGTTGAACAGAAGCTCTCCGAAGCTCTAGGTGCTCTTACTGCCTATTACAGGGAAAACCAGCTGATGCCTAATCCATCTAAAACACAGACATGTGCTTTTCACCTCAAGAACAGACAAGCATCCCGAGCTCTGAGGATTACCGGGGAAGGAATCCCACTGGAGCATTGCAGCGCACCCAAATACCTGGGAGTCACTCTGGACCGTGCTCTGACCTACAAGAAGCACTGCCTGAATATCAAGCAAAAAGTGGGCGCTAGAAACAATATCATATGAAAGCTGACTGGCACAACCTGGAGATCACAACCAGACACAGTGAAGACATCTGCCCTTGCACTATGCTACTCTGCTGCTGATGACGCATGCCCAGTGTGGAACACATCTCACCACCCTAAAACAGTGGATGTGGCTCTTAATGAGACATGCCGCATTATAACAGGGTGTCTGTGCTCTACATCTATGGAGAAATTACACTGTTTAGCCAGTATTGCACCACCTGACATCGACTGGGAAGTAGCAGCCAACAGTGAAAGGACCAAGGCAGTGACATCTTCAACTCATCCCCTGTTTGGGTATCAGCCAGCACATCAATGACTTAAATCAAGAAATTGTTTCTAAGATCTACAGAGACACTCACTGGAACACATCAGCAAGCGAGAGTCCAAAAGTGGCAGGCTCAAACCCAGAACCTCAATCAATGGCTGATACCAAATGAGAGACTCCCCCCTGGGCACACAGAAAACTGGGCGACTTGGAAGGCGCTGAACAGACTGCGCTCTGGCACCACGAGATGCAGAGCCAACCTTAGGAAATAGGGCCACAAAGTGGAATCCATGACAATCGAGTGTGGAGAAGAGCAAACCACTGACCACCTGCTGCAATGCAACCTGAGCCCTGCCACATGCACAAGGGAGGACCTCCTTGTGGCAGCACCAGAGGCACTCCAAGTGGCCAGATACTGGTCAAAGGACATTTAATCAACTACCAAGCTTGCAAACTTTGTATTTCATTTGCTTGTTTGTTTGTTTGTTAAAATGCAATACAACTGTTTGGTTTGCTCCTGACATGATAAATAAAATATAAAATACCAAATACATGGAAGACAGAGAGAACCTTGAATTCCAAAAAGATGGGTGGCAAGGAGAACAGTCTAATATTTCTTAAAATGCGAGCTGCTCCTTTTAAGTTCTCTTAGCATTTACTCCGTGCATTTCCCTTTTTGGTAAGTCTGCTTTTTGTTCTCTCCTCTCACGTAAGAATGCACATTGGGCATAATTGATGGACAGGCCCTTGCTTCTGAAAACTATCAACACCACAACTGTGAAATCACACGTCCAAATCCATTTATCTACTCGGTGCTTCTAGGCCATGAGCCTTTCAGACATGGGCTTAGAGGGGGAAGAACCAAGTTACTTTGGAAATGTTAAAGAAGTTGTGGGAGAAAGGACAGAGACTGGGAAATTTACTTACTAAGGCCATCCCTCGTAGTCCGAGGATGACGGTCCTCCAAGTGTATTGTCCTGGCGGTGGGTCCGTAGGTGACTGTGGAGCCCTATTCTTGATCTGTATCTTCTCCTGCAGTGAGGGCATCGGTAGGCTTGGGCGATCCAGTTCGTTAATTTCGTAATTCGTTATTAATTCGTATTTAAATTAGCTTATGGTCCAATATCGAGCCATGCAGGAATAGTGTGAGGAGTAATTAAGAATCGAAACAATTTTTCCAATTTTCGTACTTATTTCATAATTATTTCGTAATTATTTCGTAATTATTTCGTAATTATTTCGTAATTATTTTCGTATGTCTGGTGCAAGTTTTACAATCTCGCATTTACCCCACTTCCGGTCCGTTTGCTCTGCTGCTTCCCTCCTCTTTCCTCATGCTTCTTCTTGCCTCACTCTAATATACAATACTATAATATAATATATAATATAATAATATTATAATAATATAATACATATATTATATTATATTATTATATTATATATTTTATTACTATATTATTATATTATAATATAATACATATAATATATTATATAATATATTATAATATTATATATATAATATAATAATATTATAATAATATAATATATTATAATATAATAATATTATAATAATATAATATATTATAATATTATATATTATAATAATATAATATAATATACAACAATATAATATAATAATATTATAATAATATAATATAATATAATATAATATAATATAATATAATATAATATAATATAATATAATATAATATAGTTGTTGTTTGTTTTATCACATCAACAGTCAACAACAGAGGGAGAGGGAAGCTTCAGAAGTTCCCCCTGTCCCATTTGGAGGTTTTTTTAGCATCCGCCATTAACGAATTGATTCGTAATTTACGAAATTTCACAAATTTTGAAATTTTGAAATCTTAAATTTCGGAAGTCCTCAGAATTTCGAAACGCTAGTGCACCCTAGAAACCAATTTTTTTCTTGATCGCCCAAGCCTAGTTTGCAGGTGGAAGGTGGTCCTGTTTGGGGTTGGCTTGATGCGCCTTCCTCTTGGTACGTTTCTCTCTTTCGCCCTCCATTCGTGCCTGTTCAAAATCTGCAGCACTGCTGGTCACAGCTGACCTCCAGCTAGAGCGCTCAAGGGCCAAGTCTTCCCAATTCTCAGCGTCTATACCAGTTTTTAAGGTTGGCTTTGAGCCCATCTTTCAATCTCTTTTCCTCCCCACCAACACTCTGTTTTCTGTTCTTGAGTTCGGAGTAGAGCAACTGCTTTGGGAGACGGTGGTCGGGCATCCGGACAATGTGGCCGGTCCAGCGGAGTTGATGGTGGAGCACCATTGCTTCAGTACTGGTGGTCTTTACTTCTTCCAGCACGCTGACATTTGTTTGCTTGTCTTCCCAAGAAATTTGCAGGATTTTTTGGAGGCAGCGCTGATGGAATCGTTCTAGAAGTTGCATGTGACTTCTGTAGACAGTCCACGTTTCGCAGGCACATAGCAGGGTTGGGAGAACCACAGCTTTATAAAAAAAATCATCTTGGTCTTCCTACGGATGTTCCAGTCCTCAAACACTCTCTGCTTCATTCAGAAAAATGCTGCACTCGCAGAGCTCAGGTGGTGTTGAATTTCAGTGTCAATGTTGACTTTTGTGGAGAGGTGGCTGCCAAGGTAGCGGAAATGATCAATATTTTCTAATGTTTTACCATGAAGCTGTATTTCTGGCATTGGAGAGGGATTGGCTGGTGACTGCTGGAAGAGCACTTTGGTTTTCTCAATTTTCAATGACAGGCTGAGCTTCTTGTATGCTTCTGCAAAGGTATTTAGAGTGGTTTGTAAGTCTTCTTCTGAATGCGCACAGACGACGTTGTCATCAGCATACTGGAGTTCTATAACAGATGTTGTAACCTTGGTTTTGGCTTTCAGTCTGCTGAGATTAAATAGCTTGCCACCTGTCCAATAGATGATTTCCACTTCGGAGGGAAACTTCCCAGTAGCAAGATGAAGTATCATAGCAATGAAGGTGGAAAATAAGGTTGGGGCAATAACCCATCCCTGTTTGGCACCTGATTCCACCTTAAATGGGTCACTTTGGGAGCCACAACTGTCCAAGACTGTTGCCATCATGTTTGAGAAACATCTCTATGCTGGAGCTATTCTGAACTATTTTCCTCTTCTCCCAAGGAAAACATTTTTATTTGAGATACCTTGGGAAATCCGAAAATCGATAAGCTGCCCCGCACCATTGATTTGGTCCTCTTTTCATTTGGGTGTGTGGCCCATTTCCTCCGGTTGGATGTCAGCAAGGCTGGTGGGTTTTCTGCCCATCCATCAGCCACACGTCCAGAGCGCAACCAAAGAGCGTGGTTTCCGCTGCACATCTATCACAGCATCCCTTGGCTGCCTCACTAGCAATGACAAGATGGGCTGGAAGATTAAGAAAACTACAGGGAAGGGAAGGACAATGCCAGAGCTAACAAACATTTCCATTCCACACAAGCGAAGGGCATCTTCCGCTTCTTCTTCTTCTTCGTCTTTGTCTCTCTTTTGTTCACAGACTTGTTACACAGATAAATCTTTGATAAGCAAAGAAAAACAAGGGCCCTAAATTGAATTGTTAATGCCCACTAGAATAGAGCCATTGAATTTTTTTGTATCTGCCTATGTGTTGGATTATTGTTTAACAACTGATTCACTAGGTCTAGTCTAGTTGGGACAAACAAGCAAGGATTTGAACAAGGGAGATTCTCACAGTGTTGTCCTAGAACTCAGAAACATGTCCATTTTATACTAGAGTTTTGGCCCATTTTGATGTTGCATTGCTTGGTGATTTATACGGTTTGGGACCCGCCTACCTGCGTGACCACATCTCTGTATATGAACCCACACGATCTCTCCGATCATCTGGAGAGGCCCTGCTCACAATCCCACCTGTGTCGCAAGCGCAATTGGTGGGGACGAGGGACAGGGCCTTCTCTGTAGTGGCCCCCTGACTCTGAAACTCTCTCCCTAAGGATATCAGACAAGCCCCAACATTGGCAGTCTTTAGGAAGAGCTTGAAGACGTGGTTGTTCCAGTGTGCCTTCCCAGAATAGGAAACTCCTAGCATCATGTCCTAATTGCACTTTACTAGAGATTAAGATTGTCTGCACACCACACTTATCTCCAAAAACCTATCCATCTCACCTGTCATGTTCAGCATTAGTTTTAAATGTGTCATGGTGTTATTGTCTAATGTTTATTGCTATTGTTTTAATGTTTATTGCTTGTTTTATGAGTTTATTTATTGTTGTATTTGTTATGCTGTTGTTTTATTGACGTGTTGGGCCTCGGCCTCTTGTAAGCCGCACCGAGTCCTTCATGAGATGTTAGCGGGATATAAATAAAGGTTTATTATTATTATTATTATTATTATTATTATTATTATGTTATAATTGGGTCTATATGTACTTACGAGGGCGTTCATGAAAGATTTCCCCTGACCCACTTCCTGTGGACTAAGAGCATCACTTAGGAATTTTTCAAAGCCACAAGAGTCACCGACGGGCCAAGATACCATGGCATACAGTCTTTATAGTCATCAGATGGACCCAAACTTCTGAAGGACAAAAAATCAATCGCACTATTTTGGAAAGAACACTACCATCGCCTCCTGAATCGCAGCTCCAATGTGGCTGAAGAGTTTCTCTCAAAAATCCCACAACAAACCAGGGATGAGCTTGCAGCACTGCCTAGTTTGGAAAAAGTCAACAATGCCATCCGCCAACAAAAAAAAATAATAAAGCCAGCGGACCTGATGGGATCCCTGCTGAAATCTTTAAAGAAGGAGGATCTGAGCTGACACAACAACTCCACCAGCTCATAGAAAAAAGTGTGGGTGACTGAGAAAGGCAGGGAGGAAAAAGGAAGGGAGGGAGGGAAAGAAGGGAAGGAAGGAAAAGAAAGAAGGAGGGACAGGAAGGGAGGGAGGAAGGAAGGAAGGAGAAGGAAGGAAGGAAGGAAGGAAGGAAGGAAGGAAGGAGGGAGGGAGGGAGGGAGGGAGGGAGGGAAAGAAAGGAGGGGCATGAAGAAAGGAGGGAGGGAAGGAAATGAAGGGGAAGGAAATGAAGGAGGAAAGGGAGGGAGAGAGGAAAAGAAGGAAAGGAAAAAGGAAGGAGGGACAGGAAGGAAGGGAAGGAGAGAAAGAAGAAAAGGAAAGAAAGGAAAGGGAGGAAAGAAGGGAAGGGAGGGAGAGAAGGAAGGTCCTTCATTCAAGCACCGTGGACCTTCCTCACCTCCTCCCCCTCCCCCTTCCCCTTCCCCCTCCCCCTCCTCCTCCTCCTCCTCCCCTTCTTCCTTGTGTGGAGCACTCCGTTGCTGCTGCTGGCATTTTCCAACAGGGAAAGGAGGAGGAGACTGTTCTTTTGACATAAGAGGGGAAGAGAAGGGGCTGCATGCGACAAGCCTCCACCTCCACTCCACTCGCGCGTGTGTGTGTGTGTGTGTGGCTGTTCACGTGCCCCTGGCTTTAACAGCCAGCTGTTTCCCCATGAGGAGGAGGAGGGGCGTGGCCATAGGTCTCGGTAGACATGCAGTTTCTCCTTTGTGGACATGCAGTTTAGAAGTCCTTTCTGCTTTTTGTTTTTGTTGAGTTTTTTTGAGTGGAGAACATACATTGGGTTGTTAGGGACATAGTGTCCAAATTTGGTGTCAATTGCCTCAGTGGTTTCTGAGTTCTGTGAATAGCACAAACCAACATTACATTTTTATTTATATAGATTAACTCTCCGCTCACCCCTTCCCGCTATCAGTAAGTATCAAGGACCATTTCCTTTTCTATAACCAGGATGTGTCAAACGTATGTGCGGAGTCATGCTTATGTGTCGGGTTTCAGCCATCGCATGCCTTCTTTGCCTTGATTCAACTGAACAACGTTAGCTTTCAAAACAAGGGTTGAATCACACAAAGAATGCCTAACTCTGCATGCAGACAGTCATGCTACACAACCCTGATGTAGGATCTCAATCAACCTCTCCTTGTTCTGTCTGATTATCGTAATCTTTATTCCCAAGTAGAATAATCAGCTTTTGAATTAGCCCTGAGGCATTCTCCTATGCGCAGCTGTTAGAACTGTGGGCATGAGACGGAGATAACATTGAACACGGAGCTCCTATTGTCTTCTCCTTGTACTCGTAGGTGATTGAATCAGACCCTGCGGCCACGATCCAACCGTCACCTCTTTTGTATTCAATTGTTTCCACAATTCCAATTTCTGCAACATTTCTCCCCTTAACCACCTTAAAATTTTGCTATAAGAGACTATGAAACCATCTAGTTTCATAACTATAGAGGCAGAAAGAAGATTTGGAATTTTTTTTGTTTTGGGGTATCCAGCAATCCTGACAAAAAGTGATAGGAATTTTCGCACTTCTGGATTGTTTCTGTACAAAATTCGCATATGGTGTTTGGCTTAGAAAACGGCATTTTCTGCCTAGAAAGAGCGTTTGCCATGCAGAAAATTTAGTCATTCATTTATTTATTTACTATATTTGCATCCCGCCTTACTCAACCTGGAGGGACTCAGGGTGGCCTTACAACACGCAGCAATTTGATGCTAAACATACATGTATCAGCAGTGACCAGTTAAAACTCGTGTGCCAGCCGTACCTTGGGAAGTCTGACTTGGCCACAGTGGTCCACGCTCTGGTTACATCCTGTATAGACTACTGCAATGCCCTCTACATGGGGTTGCCTTTGAAGACTGTCCAGAAGCTGCAAATGGTCCAACGGTCAGCAAACAGGTTACTAACAGGAGCGACGCTCAGAAAGCATACAACTCCTCTCTTGCGTCAGCTCCACTGGCTGCTGGTTTACTACCAGGCACAATCCAAAGTGCTGGCTTTTCCCTATAAAGCCCTAAATCAGTGGTTCTCAACCTCGGGTCCCTAGATTTTTTTTTGCCTTCAACTCCCAGAATTCCTTACAGCTGGTAAACCAGCTGGGATTTCTGGGAATTGTAGGTCAAAAACATCTGGGGACCCCAGGTTGAGAACCACTGCCCTAAATGGTTCTGGCCCAACTTCCTTGTCCGAACACATCTCCTCTTCAAATTCTACAGCACTGCTGGTCACAGCTGACCTCCAGCTGGAGCGCTCAAGTGCCAGGGCTTCCTGTTCTCTGTGTCAATGCCACAGTTTCTAAAGTTGGCTTTGAGCCCACCTTTAAATCTCTTTTCGTGTCCTCCAACATTCTGTTTGCCATTCTTGAGTTCAGGGTAGAGTAGCTGTTTCGGAGACAGTGATCGGGTATTCGGACAACGTGGCCGGTCCACTCAAAAACAGGGGAATTCCAGACAAGAAACAATCAGGGCCAGCTAATCATATCCCAAGAAAGGATTTCCCCCAAGTGGTAAAAAGCTAACCCTTGAAACTGCTGGGCCATTAGAATCATAGAATCAAAGAGTTGGAAGAGACCTCATGGGCCATCCAGTCCAACCCCAATCTGCCAAGAACCAGGAATATTGCATTCAAATCACCCCTGACAGATGGCCATCCAGCCTCTGTTTAAAAGCTTCCAAAGAAGGAGCCTCCACCACGCTCCGGGGCAGAGAGTTCCACTGCTGAACGGCTCTCACAGTCAGGAAGTTCTTCCTCATGTTCAGATGGAATCTCCTCTCTTGTAGTTTGAAGCCATTGTTCCGTGTCCTAGTCTCCAGAGAAGCTGAAAATAAGTTTGCTCCCTCCTCCCTGTGACTTCCTCTCACATATTTATACATGGCTATGATATCCCCTCTCAGCCTTCTCTTCTTCAGGCTAAACATGACCAGCTCCTTAAGCCTCTCCTCATAGGGTTTGTTCTCCAGATTCAATGCTAATCAAGGTGCCCAGTGGCAACATTCACACCTACCTCAAACAGACAAGAGTTCTTTCTCCCACCCTGGAGTTTCCAAAGATATGTAAACCCATTTTTCCTAGTTTCCAACAGACCCAGTGGCTGCTCAACCCATTACGCAAAGTAAGCATTCGCGGTACAGTTGATCTTGCCCAGGGGCACTCTTGAGGCACTCTTGGGGGAAATAGACCTTGACATATGCGAGTTGTAGTTACTGGGATGTATAGTTCACCTACAATCAAAGAGCATTCTGAACTCCACCAATGATGGAATTGAACCAAATATGGCACACAGAACTCCCACGACGAACAGAAAATACTGGAAGGGTTTGGTGGGCAGTGTCCTTTGGTTTTGGAGTTGTAGTTCACCTACATCCCGAGATCACTGTGGACTCAAACAATGATGGATCTGGACCAAACTCTACATGAATACTCAGAATGCCCAAATGTGAACACTGGTGGAGTTTGGGGAAAATAGAATCTTGACATTTTGGGAGTTGTAGTTGCCGGGATTTATAATTCGCCTATAATCATAGAGCAGCCTGAACCCTACCAACGATATAATTGGGCCAAACCTCCCACACAGAACCCCCATGACCACCAGAATGGGCCACAACAACGCATGGCAGGGGACGGCTAGTAATAATAATAATAATAATAATAATAATAGAGTAAAATAATAAATGACCTTTACTTGAGTATAAGCCCAGGGGGGCTTTTTCAGTGATCAGTGGGGGGGGGGGCACCAAAATACTGTTTGCTTACCGTTGAAAATTACCTAGGGCCGCATCTGAACAGACCTCACAACCTGGAAGGATATCTGCCATAGATGCAGGTGAAATGTCAGGAGAGAATGCTTCTGGAGCATGGCCATACAGTCTGAAAAACTCACAACAACCTACATTCTGAGTTGCAAAGAGGCTTCGAAGTGATGTTCTGTTTCAATGAAGTGGGAAGGAAATGGCTAAAATGACTCATTATTTGAGGAAAAAACTTAGTAAAAAATTATATCCCGAAGAGGACTGAAGTCGGAAGTGCAGAAAGTCTACTATAGCTGTATCCGAAAGAATACTATTGGATTTTGGTCTGTGTTTGTCCCTCAAGGCTGTCTTTTCACCTTAGGCTGGAAACTCCATCTGGAACTGCTTGCATTGCAATATAGAACAAATTGAAATTTCGTGGTCTTTTCATCACCAGTGTACACAGTCGTCTCCCCTGCGAGTTTATCAAAGAGTATAAAAGAGAGCGGCCATATTGTCTTATCTTAAATGGCTCAGTATATTAACCTTCAGATCCAAGGTTTTTGGTGGGTTTATTTTTTTATTATTTTGGCCGTTTCCCTCTCCTAATCTTAGACTATAAAGGGCAGATCCATAAATTGAGATCTAACGCCTCCGTCGAATTGATACCACACAGGCTTCTCCTTTTTAGTGGTGACATTTTACATCTCTCCCAGTTTATCGAAATCCTGGTTTCATTTGCTGGAAGAAGACGTCCTGCAAGCAATTGTGTGTTTGTTTTGTTTTCTGAAATTGTGATGAGACAAATAAAGCCAACTTATAACTTCCAGACCGCTCGATACGTTGGCCGTGCAATGAACATAACCTTCTAAACACTCACATGGTATAACAACCAGCGAAATGTGCACCAAATTAAAGAGATAAAGCAAATGTGACAGACAAGGTGGCTCGAGCTAGTACACAGGCCAAACAACCTAGGTTTACTTGCTTTAATATACAGATCATAGAATCATAGAGTTGGAAGAGACCTCATGGGCCATCAAGTCCAACCCCATTCTGCCAAGAAGCAGGAATATTGGATTCAAATCACCCCTGACAGATGGCCATCCAGCCTCTGTTTAAAAGCCTCCAAAGAAAGAGCCTCCACCCAGAGGCGGCCCTAGGTAATTTTCAATGGTAAGCAAACAGTATTGTGGCGCCCCCCCCCCCCCAAACCAATCATTGATATATATTTTCTGTTCGTCGTGGGAGTTCTGTGTGCCATATTTGGTTCAATTCCATCATTGGTGGAGTTCAGAATGCTCTTTGATTGTAGGTGAACTATACATCCCAGTAACTACACTTGCCTCACTTGCTCCCTTGCCTGGCCCGCTTTGGGTCTGGAGGCGTGCCTGAAGACCCCAGCGTGTGCACCAAAAGTCACCTCTTCTCCTAACTTTCTCCTCAACCATTGGGACCAAGAGAGAGAGAGAGAGAGAGAGAGAGAGAGAGAGAGAGGTGGAGATGCCCACCTTTCCTGAAGGTAGGCGCAAAAACAAAGGAGGGAGCGGAGGTGGGAGATACCTCCAGCCGAAGGGGCTCTCTCTCTCTCTCTCTCTCTCTTGGTCCCAATGGCTGAAGAGAAAGTCAGGAGAAGAGGCGACCTTTGGTGTGCACATTGGGGTCTTCAGACACGCCTCCGGACCCAAAGTGGGGCAGGCATGGCGGCTTCGCCCCTTAGCCCACCCGCGGATTGGGGAGAGGAGAGGAGGTGGGTGGAGCGCCGGGGGATTGGGAAAGGGAGCCGGTCATGGGGAAGGGATTGAACGCAGAGAACGATTGAGTGCCGGCTCTGCTCGCACAACCTGTGGCCGGGTGGAGCAGGAACGAGAGGGGCTAGGCGAGGCTCAAGGGCTCAGCCCCTTTGGGAAGAGGATCACCCAGCAGTTAGGCAAGAAAGCCGAGGCTCCCCCCGGACTGCTAGGGCTGTTGTGAGCTGAGTGGCACTCCTCAAGTGATGGCCGAGGGGCATTTACAGAGGCGCCTCTGCGCCCCTGGCAAAAAAGGTGTTCTGCGACCGCTTACTTCGCTTAATGGATGAGCTGCCCCTGCCTCCACCACACTCCGGGGCAGAGAGTTCCACTGCTGAATTCTGGGCACCACAATTGAAGAGAGATATGGATAAGCTGGAATGTGTTCAGAGGAGAGCAACTAAAATGACCAAAGGTCTGGAGAACAAGCCCTATGAGGAGCACCTTAAGGAGCTGGGCATGTTTAGCCTGAAGAAGAGAAGGCTGAGAGGAGATATGATAGCCATGTATAAATATGTGAGAGGAAGCCAGAGGGAGGAGGGAGCAAGCTTGTTTTCCGCTTCCTTGGAGACGACGCAGAACAATGGCTTCAAACTACAAGAAAGGAGATTCTATCTGAACATGAGGAAGAACTTCCTTGACTGTGAGAGCCGTTCAGCAGTGGAACTCTCTGCCCCGGAGTGTGGTGGAGGCTCCTTCTTTGGAAGCTTTTAAACAGAGGTTGGATGGCCCTCTGTCAGGGGTGATTTGAATGCAATATTCCTGCTTCTTGGCAGGTGGTTGGACTGGATGGCCCATGAGGTCTCTTCCAACTCTTTGATTCTATGATTCTATGATCACAATAGATGGCTTGACTTGTGATTATGGTGTTCTATCTCAACCCAGACATACGTTCACTTAGAAATGTTAGGATGCATATGTTATAATCCCATAAGTGTTGTGCAAAACCGATAGTCAGAACTTAAATCCTATTAGAATCAACCAATTGACTCAATGGGAACTTGATAAGGGATGGCTTGAGTAATGTCCATGATCGAAGCAGTCTACTCTCTTTGCAGAATAACAATTGGATTCAGCCCGGTTTCCATAGATTGGCGGAGAAGCCAAGCATCGGATTGTAGCCCCACTGAGTACAACAGTCATCTATTATTAAACAGTTCTGCAGATTCATTACGCTTAACTGAGCAGTCATATTTATTGCTCTTTCTTCATTACATTATCACAGTGCTCATCTTCCAAGTTGGTACTCTGTTAAAATAGTTCCTTCTAGCTCTACATAACAATAACAATTCCCCACCATTACCACGGCTATTTGTATATCAAAATTGTATAGCTTCTGCACACATACACATTTTCACCATCAGTTTAGCAAGTTCTGTTTTAAGCAATGCATATTGGTGGCTTTGGAAAGAGAAAGCAAGGAAGGTCTCAGTCCAACGTTTCTAGGAAGGGAGTTCCAGAACTTCGGAGCTATCTTCTTGAAGATGGAACCAGTATGATCTACTGGTTTGAGGGTTGGACTATGACTTTGGAAGCCACATGATTGATTCCTCACTCAGTCATGGTGACCGTGGGTGAGTCCCACAGTCTCGGCTCCAGAAAATTCTGTAATAGTTTTAGGGCCACCATAAGCTCCAGAAAATGGAACTTATGTTGTTGATGGACACAGTGTTGTTGATGATGGAGCCATGCAAGAGTTATCCAAAGTATTTGCCCCCAACGGGCTCTGCATTTGGAATTTCACCATCAAAGAAGAGAAGGTTGAGGGACCATGTTGAAATATTTGGAACAGGAAAGTAAGGAAGTTCCCAGTCCAACGTTTCTGGGAAGGGAGTTCCAAAACTTCGGAGCTATCTTCTTGAAGATGGAAACAGTATGATCTACTGGTTTGAGGATTGGACTATGACTTTGGAAGCCACATGATTGATTGATTCCTCACTCAGTCATGGTGACCGTGGGTGAGTCCCACAGTCTCAGCTCCAGAAAATTCTGTAATAGTTTTAGGGCCTCCATAAGCTCCAGAAAATGGAGCTTATGTTGTTGATGGACACAGTGTTGTTGATGATAGAGCCATGCAAGAGCTATCCAAAGTATTTGCCCCCAACTGGTTCCACATTTGGAATGTCACCATCAAAGAAGAGAAGGTTGAGAGACCATGTTGAAATATTTGGAAAGAGAATGCAAGGAAGGTCCCAGTCCAACCTTTCTAAGTTCCAGAACTTTGGAGCTATCTTCTTGAAGATGGAACCAGTATGATCTACTGGTTTGAGGGTTGGACTATGACTTTGGAAGCCACACGATTGATTTGTCACTCAGTCATGGAAACCTGCTAGGTAACTGTGGGTGAGTCCCACACTCTCGGCCCCAGAAAGCCTCGTGATTGTTTTAGGGTGTCCATAAATTGGACACAGTATTGTTGATGATGGAGCCATGCAAGAGCTATCCAAGGTAATTGCCCCCAACTGGTTCTGCATTTGGAATGTCACCATCAAAGAAGGGAAGGTTGAGAGACCATGTTGAAATATTTGGAATGAGAAAGTAACTGAGTTACCAGTTCCCAGTCCAACGTTGGAAGTTCCTAGTCCGACGTTTCTAGGAAGGGAGTTCCAGAACTTCAATGGTGCTTTCTTGAAGATGGAACCCATATGATCTACTTGTTTGAGGGTTGGACTATGACTTCAGAAACCACATGATTGATTCCTCACTCAGTCATGGAAACCTGCTAGGTAACTGTGGATGACTCCCAGACTCAGCCCCAGAAAACCCTGTGATTGTTTTAGAGTCTCCATAAATTGGACACAGTGTTGTTGGTGATGGAACCATGCAAGAGTTATCCAAAGTATTTGCCCCCAACGGGTTCTGCATTTGGAATGTCACCCTCAAAGAAGAGAAGGTTGAGAGACCATGTTGAAATATTTGGAAAGAGAAAGCAAGGAAGGTCCCAGTCCAACATTTCTAAGAAGGGAGTTCCAGAACTTTGGAGCTGTCTTCTTGAAGATGGAACCAGTATGATCTACTGGTTTGAAGGTTGGACTATGACTTTGGAAATGACACAATTGACTCCTCACTCAGTCATGGAAACATGCTAGGTAACTGTGGGTGAGTCCCACACTCTCGGCCCCAGAAAGTCTCGTGATTGTTTTAGATTCTCCATAAATTGGACACAGTGTTGTTGGTGATGGAGCCATGCAAGAGTTATCCAAAGTATTTGCCCCCATCGGGTTCTGCATTTGGAATGTCACCATCAAAGAAGAGAAGGTTGAGAGACCATGTTGAAATATTTGGAAAGAGAAAGCAAGGAAGGTCCCAGTCCAACGTTTCTAGGAAGGGAGTTCCAGAACTTCAGTGGTGTTTTCTTGAAGATGGAACCAGTATGATCTACTGGTTTGATGGTTGGACTATGACTTTGCAACCACACGATTGATTCCTCACTCAGTCATGGTGACCGTGGGTGAGCCCCACAGTCTCAGCTCCAGAAAATTCTGTAATAGTTTTAGGTTCTCCATAAGCTGGACACAGTGTTGTTGATGATGGAGCCATGCAAGAGCTATCCAAGGTATTTGCCCCCAACTGGTTCAACATTTGGAATGTCACCATCAAAGAAGAGAAGGTTGAGAGACCATGTTGAAATATTTGGAAAGAGAAAGCAAGGAAGGTCCCAGTCCAACATTTCTAGTAAGGGAGTTCCAGAACTTTGGAGCTATCTTCTTGAAGATGGAACTAGTATGATCTACTGGTTTGAAGGTTGAGCTATGCCTTTGGAAATGATACAATTGATTCCTCACTCAGTCATGGAAACCTGCTAGGTAACTGTGGGTGAGTCCCACACTCTCGGCCCCAGAAAACCTTGTGATTGTTTTAGGATCTATATAAATTGGACACAGTATTGTTGATGATGGAGCCATGCAAGAGCTATCCAAGGTAATTGCCCCCAACTGGTTCCGCATTTGGAATGTCACCATCAAAGAAGGGAAGGTTGAGAGACCAAGTTGAAATATTTGGAAAGAGAGAGCAAGGAAGGTCCCAGTCCAATATTTCTAGGAAGGGAGTTCCAGAACTTCAATGGCGTTTTCTTGAAGATGGAACCAGTATGATCTACTGGTTTGAAGGTTGAACTATGACTTTGGAAACGATACAATTGATTCCTCACTCAGTCATGGAAACCTGTTAGGTAACTGTGGATGACTGTCACACTCTCAGCCCCAGAAAACCCTGTGATTGTTTTAGGGTCTCCATAAGTTGGACACAGTGTTGTTGGTGATGGAGCCATGCAAGAGCTATCCAAGTTACTTGCCCCCAATATATTCTGCATTTGGAATATCACCATCAAAGAAGAGAAGGTTGAGAGACCATGTTGAAATATTTGGAAAAAGAAAGCAAGGAAGGTCCCAGTCCAACATTTCTGGGAAGGGAGTTCCAGAACTTTGGAGCTGTCTTCTTGAAGACGGAACTAGTATGATCTACTGGTTTGAAGGTTGGACTATGACTTTGGAAACGATACAATTGATTCCTCACTCAGTCATGGAAACCTGCTAGGTAACCGTGGATGACTCCAACACTCTCAGGCCCAGAAAACCCTGTGATTGTTTTAGGGTCTCCATAAATTGGACACAGTGTTGTTGGTGATGGAGCCATGCAAGAGTTATCCAAAATATTTGCCCCCAACGGGTTCTGCATTTGGAATGTCACCATCAAAGAAGAGAAGGTTGAGGGACCATGTTGAAATATTTGGAATGAGAAAGTAACTGAGTTACCAGTTCCCAGTCCAACGTTGGAAGTTCCTAGTCCGACGTTTCTAGGAAGGGAGTTCCAGAACTTCAATGGTGCTTTCTTGAAGATGGAACCCATATGATCTACTTGTTTGAGGGTTGGACTATGACTTCAGAAACCACATGATTGATTCCTCACTCAGTCATGGAAACCTGCTAGGTAACTGTGGATGACTCCCAGACTCAGCCCCAGAAAACCCTGTGATTGTTTTAGAGTCTCCATAAATTGGACACAGTGTTGTTGGTGATGGAACCATGCAAGAGTTATCCAAAGTATTTGCCCCCAACGGGTTCTGCATTTGGAATGTCACCCTCAAAGAAGAGAAGGTTGAGAGACCATGTTGAAATATTTGGAAAGAGAAAGCAAGGAAGGTCCCAGTCCAACATTTCTAAGAAGGGAGTTCCAGAACTTTGGAGCTGTCTTCTTGAAGATGGAACCAGTATGATCTACTGGTTTGAAGGTTGGACTATGACTTTGGAAATGACACAATTGACTCCTCACTCAGTCATGGAAACATGCTAGGTAACTGTGGGTGAGTCCCACACTCTCGGCCCCAGAAAGTCTCGTGATTGTTTTAGATTCTCCATAAATTGGACACAGTGTTGTTGGTGATGGAGCCATGCAAGAGTTATCCAAAGTATTTGCCCCCAACGGGTTCTGCATTTGGAATGTCACCATCAAAGAAGAGAAGGTTGAGAGACCATGTTGAAATATTTGGAAAGAGAAAGCAAGGAAGGTCCCAGTCCAACGTTTCTAGGAAGGGAGTTCCAGAACTTCAGTGGTGTTTTCTTGAAGATGGAACCAGTATGATCTACTGGTTTGATGGTTGGACTATGACTTTGCAACCACACGATTGATTCCTCACTCAGTCATGGTGACCGTGGGTGAGCCCCACAGTCTCAGCTCCAGAAAATTCTGTAATAGTTTTAGGTTCTCCATAAGCTGGACACAGTGTTGTTGATGATGGAGCCATGCAAGAGCTATCCAAGGTATTTGCCCCCAACTGGTTCAACATTTGGAATGTCACCATCAAAGAAGAGAAGGTTGAGAGACCATGTTGAAATATTTGGAAAGAGAAAGCAAGGAAGGTCCCAGTCCAACATTTCTAGTAAGGGAGTTCCAGAACTTTGGAGCTATCTTCTTGAAGATGGAACTAGTATGATCTACTGGTTTGAAGGTTGAGCTATGCCTTTGGAAATGATACAATTGATTCCTCACTCAGTCATGGAAACCTGCTAGGTAACTGTGGGTGAGTCCCACACTCTCGGCCCCAGAAAACCTTGTGATTGTTTTAGGATCTATATAAATTGGACACAGTATTGTTGATGATGGAGCCATGCAAGAGCTATCCAAGGTAATTGCCCCCAACTGGTTCCGCATTTGGAATGTCACCATCAAAGAAGGGAAGGTTGAGAGACCAAGTTGAAATATTTGGAAAGAGAGAGCAAGGAAGGTCCCAGTCCAATATTTCTAGGAAGGGAGTTCCAGAACTTCAATGGCGTTTTCTTGAAGATGGAACCAGTATGATCTACTGGTTTGAAGGTTGAACTATGACTTTGGAAACGATACAATTGATTCCTCACTCAGTCATGGAAACCTGTTAGGTAACTGTGGATGACTGTCACACTCTCAGCCCCAGAAAACCCTGTGATTGTTTTAGGGTCTCCATAAGTTGGACACAGTGTTGTTGGTGATGGAGCCATGCAAGAGCTATCCAAGTTACTTGCCCCCAATATATTCTGCATTTGGAATATCACCATCAAAGAAGAGAAGGTTGAGAGACCATGTTGAAATATTTGGAAAAAGAAAGCAAGGAAGGTCCCAGTCCAACATTTCTGGGAAGGGAGTTCCAGAACTTTGGAGCTGTCTTCTTGAAGACGGAACTAGTATGATCTACTGGTTTGAAGGTTGGACTATGACTTTGGAAACGATACAATTGATTCCTCACTCAGTCATGGAAACCTGCTAGGTAACCGTGGATGACTCCAACACTCTCAGGCCCAGAAAACCCTGTGATTGTTTTAGGGTCTCCATAAATTGGACACAGTGTTGTTGGTGATGGAGCCATGCAAGAGTTATCCAAAATATTTGCCCCCAACGGGTTCTGCATTTGGAATGTCACCATCAAAGAAGAGAAGGTTGAGAGACCATGTTGAAATATTTGGAAAGAGAAAGCAAGGAAGGTCCTAGTCCAACATTTCTGGGAAGGGAGTTCCAGAACTTTGGAGCTGCCTTCTTGAAGATGGAATCAGTATGATCTCCTGGTTTGAGGGTTGGACTATGACTTTGGAAGCCACACGACTGATTCCTCACTCAGTCATGGTGACCGTGGGTGAGTTCCACAGTCTCACCTCCAGAAAATTCTATGATAGTTTTAGGGTCTCCATAAGTTGGACACAGTATTGTTGGTGATGGAGCCATGCAAGAGCTATCCAAGGCAACTGGTTCTCCATTTGGAATATAATCATCAAAGTTCAACCTCAAAACCAAAATGAATGGGTTGATCCATTGACATGAGAAGTAACTACTGAAATTGTTTTTTATTCTTCTCCTTCCCCCTCATCCCAGTTTTCCCATCTGGCAAAACCAAATAACCATAGATACTAGGTTGTGCAGCAGCTTGTTGATCCATCTGTAACACTGAGTGTACTTGTAATTGTTGTTTGAATAAAGACTATTATGTATTTACATTCTTAAATATACCCAACAGGACAGTCTGTACGTTCCCAAATAGCTGATGTTCTTCAAGTTGTTGGGAAAGATATCATAGAATCATAGAATCAAAGAGTTGGAAGAGACCTCATGGGCCATCCAGTCCAACCCCATTCTGCCAAGAAGCAGGAATATTGCATTCAAATCACCCCTGACAGATGGCCATCCAGCCCCTGTTTAAAAGCTTCCAAAGAAGGAGCCTCCATCACACTCCGGGGCAGAGAATTCCACTGCTGAACGGCTCTCACAGTCAGGAAGTTCTTCCTCATGTTCAGATGGAATCTCCTCTCTTGTAGTTTGAAGCCATTGTTCCATTGCGTCCTAGTCTCCAAGGAAGCAGAAAACAAGCTTGCTCCCTCCTCCCTGTGGCTTCCTCTCACATATTTATACATGGCTAACATATCTCCTCTCAGCCTTCTCTTCTTCAGGCTAAACATGCCCAGCTCCTTAAGCTGCTCCTCATAGGGCTTGTTCTCCAGACCCTTGATCATTTTAGTCGCCCTCCTCTGGACATATCCCACCCTTAGAGATATGTGTGATGGGGAATTGAGAGATGGTCTTCTTGGTGGCAGCTCCCAGGTTCTGGAACTCCATTCCCATAAAGGTTGGTAAAGCACCAGAGAGGTCTGATGACCCTTTTGGACTACAACTTCCATGATTCCATAGCATCATGCAATGACAATTAAAGTTGTGTCAAAATGCATGAAATTCTATAGTATGGATGCATCCTAAATCAATGTTTCCTAGGCTTTGGTCTTCTAGTTGTTCTGAGCATCAGCTCCTATCATTCCTGGCTAGCTAGGACTTCTGGGAATTGAACCGCCATGATCTAGATTTGGATATCACTGTTCTGAGCCCTGTTATTAACATTGATTTTTTGTAATTTCTCCGTTGTTTTGTGTTTGTTTCTGCTGTATTGTTTTTGGCCTCGGCCTCATGTTAGCTGCCCCGAGTTTTCCCTTTTGAGGAAATTGAGGCAGGTTATAAATAAAGATTATTATTATTATTATTATTATTATTATTATTACTATTACTATTATTACTAGCTGTCCCCTGCCATGCGTTGCTGTGGCCCAGTCCGGTGATCTGGAAAATAAAGTGTTGGTTTCTAATATATGCAATGTCTTGATGCTTGTGGGTAAACAGTATTTCTTGTTGTTTCTTTGTCAGTGTTGATGTGGAGATTGTCTAGTTTGCCTACTCTGAAACAGGCAAGATATCATTGTCCTTCTTTAGGGATCCCTTTCAAATCTATGAGACTATATCTGTGTGTGTGTGAATCATATATATTTATCTATAGCTATGGTTGAATGGCTCTTTGTCAGGAGGGCTTTGATTATGTTTTCTTGCCCTGGTGAAGAGAGTTGGACTGGGTGGCCTTAAGTATTTTCTGTTGGTCATGGGGGTTCTGTGTAGGAAGTTTGCTCCAATTCTGTTGTTTGTTGGGTTCAGAATGTTCTTTGATTGTAGGTGAACTATAAATCCCAGTAACAACAAATCCCAAATGTCAAGGTCTGTTTTCCCCCAACTCCATCTGTGTTCATATTTGGGCATATGGAATATTTGTGGCAAGTTTGGTCCAGAGCCATCATTGTTTGAGTCCACAGTGGTCTCTGGATGTAGGTGAACTACAACTCCCAAACTCAGGGTCAATGCCCATGAAACCCTTCCAGTATTTTCTGTTGGTCATGGGAGAACTGTGTGCCAAGTTTGGTTCAATTCCATCGTTGGTGGGGTTCGGAATGCTCTTTGATTGGAGGTGAACTACAAATCCCAGCAACAACAACTCCCAAACGTCAAGATTCTATTTTCCCCAAACTCCACCAGTGTTCACATTTGGACATATTGAGTCTTCGTGTAGAGTTTGGTCCAGACCCATCATTGTTTGAGTCCACAGTGCTCTCTAAGCAAACTACAACTCCCAAAAGGTTTGAATGTGTGTTGGTTCGCTGTTGTGGGGGTCTTGGGATCGTGATTGTTGTCTGTTTGTGCACATTTCTGGTTTTGTTTTTAATGTTGATGCGGTCAATAGACTAATCAATAAATTTTGCTTGCTCTTAAACTTTGCTTGCTCTACAACTCCAAAACCAAAGGACACTGCCCACCAAACCCTTCCAGTATTTTCTGTTTGTCATGGGAGAACTGTTTGCCAAGTTTGGTTCAATTCCATCGTTGGTGGGGTTCAGAATGCTCTTTGATTTTAGGTGAACTATAAATCCCAGCAGCTACAACTCCCAAATGACAAAATCAAAAAAAAGAGTGAAGGACATACATTGGGTTGTTAGGTGTATGCTGTCCAAATTTGGTGTCAATTCCCCCAGTGGTTTTTGAGTTCTGTTAATCCCACAAACGAACATTACATTTTTATTTATATAGACTAGCTGTACCCACCACGCGTTGCTGTGGCCAACCTTCCCTCCCTCTTTCTCTCCTTCCTTCCTTCCCTCCCTCTTTTTCTTTCTCTTCTTCTTTCTTCCTTCTCTACCTGTTTCTTTTCTCACTTCCTTTGCTCTTTGGTTCCATGCTTCCTTGACTCTTTCCTTCCTTCTTTCCCTCTTTCTCTCTTTTGTTCCTTCTCTCCTTCCTTCCCTCTTTCACTTTTTTATTTCATTCTCTCCCTCCATCTCTCCTTCCTTCCTTCTCTACCTTTCTTTCTTTCCTTCTTTCTCTCCTTCCCTCCTTCTTTCCCTTCGTCTTGCCCTTTCTCTCCCTCCTTCCTTCTCTACCCTTCTTTCCTTCTTTATCTCCTTCCCTCCTTCCTTCTCATCCCTTCTTTCTTTCCTTCTTTCTTTCCTTCCCTCCTTCTCTCCTTCGTTCCTTCTCTACTCATCTTTCTTTCCTTCTTTCTCTCCTTCTCTCCTTGGTTCCTTCTCTACCCTTCTTTCTTTCCTTCTTTCTCTCCTTCCTTCCTTCTTTCCCTTCTTCTTGCCCTCTCTCCCCCTCCTTCCTTCTCTACCCTTCTTTCTTTCCTTCTCTCCTTTGCTCCTTCTTTCCCTCCTTCTCTAGCCTTCTTTTTTCCTTCCTTCTCTCCTTACCTCCTTCTTTCCCTTCTTCTCACCCTCTCTCTCCCTCCTTCCTTCTCTACCCTTCTTTCTTTCCTTCTCTCGTTTGTTCCTTCTTTCCCTCCTTCTCTACCCTTCTTTATTTCCTTCCTTTTCTCCCTCCTTCTATCCTTCCTTCCCCCTTTCTGTGTATGTGTTTTGTGTGTGTATATGCATATGTGTGTGTGTTTGTGTGTGTGTATATATATGTGGTTTTGTGCGTGTGTTGTAATGTATTTTTTTTTGCTTTTTCAGTCCCTTCTGCTGTGTTTTTCAGTGTTTTATGAGTGATGGACACTCATTGGCCTGAGAGGTGTCTCGTGTCCGAATTTGGTGTCAATTCGTCCAGTGGTTTTTGAGTTCTGTCAATCCCACAAACGAACATTACATTTTTATTTATATAGATTGACTCGAACAGAACCATTAAATGTGCTGGATTTCCCTCTGTGTTGACTCAATATTCAACCACTGATCGAATGAGTAATTGGAACTAACTAACTGGACTCCATCCAATCTCTCTATCTCTCTTTGGGACTCACATTAGGATGCCATGATCATATTTCCCACCCGCAGGATACAGGGGCCTTAGATGGCCTAATGTCTTCTCAAGGATAAGATCGCTTCCTGTTCAAAGACGGCGAGTTGCAACATATTTCAGGACACATCTAAGTTTGGATCCTACGACAGCACGTTATTTTAATGCTTCGAGTCGATCCTGTTATTTAAGTTTCTAACCAGAGGGAGTGAGCCAGAAGTAAACCTTTCACATTAATTCTGCATTTTACATCTTAAAATTGCTTAGGCTCGTTCTTTTAACAAAGCATCCCTGCCAAGCACGAATGCACCGGAACCGCTTTTTCAAAGAAAGATGTATATAAATAAAAACTAGCTGTCCCCTGCCATGCGTTGCTGTGGCCCAGTCTGGTGATCAGACTATACTTACTTAATGTATTGTCGAAGACTTTCATGGCTGGAATCACTAGGTTCTTGTGGGTTTTTTCGGGCTATAGAGCCATGTTCTAGAGGCATTTCTCCTGACGTTTCGCCTGCATCTATGGCAAGCATCCTCAGAGGTAGTGAGGTCTGTTGGAAATAGGAAAATGGGTTTATATATCTGTGGAATGGCTGGGGTGGGGCAAAAAGCTCTTCCCTGCTGGAGCTAGGTGTGAATGTTTCAACTGACCACCTTCATTAGCATTTGAAGGCCTGCCTGAGCCTGGGAAAATCTCTTGTTGGGAGGTGTTAATATGTGCCTGGTTGTTTCCTCTCTGTTGTTTTGCTGTTGTAATTTTAGAGTTTTTTAATACTGGTAGCCAGATTTTGTTCATTTTCATGGTCTCTTCCTTTCTGTTGAAATTGTCCACATGCTTCTTGTGGATTTCAATGGCTTCTCTGTGTAGTCTGACATGGTGGTTGTTGGTGTTCTCAAACAATATGCTGTGTCCAGGCTGGTTCCAGGCATTTCTGTGTCCAGGCATTTCTGTGTTCTCAAACAATATGCTGTGTCCAGGCTGGTTCATCAGGTGCTCTGCTATGGCTAACTTCTCTGGTTGAAGTAGTCTGCAGTGCCTTTCATGTTCCTTGATGCGTGTCTGGGCAATACTGCTGCGTTTGGTGGTCTCTATGTAGACTTGTCCACAGCTACATGGTATACGGTAGACTCCTGCAGAGGTGAGAGGATCCCTCTTGTCCTTTGCTGAACGTAGCATTTGTTGGATTTTCTTGGTGGGTTTGTAGATTGTTTGTATGTAATGAGAAACTGTTGGTTTCTAATCTATGTAATTCCTTTCTGCTTGTGAGTAAACAGTATTTCTTGTCGTTTCTTTGTCAGTATTGATGTGGAGAGTGTCTGGTTTGCCTACTATGGAGTATGCAGCATATCATCGTCCTTCTTTAAGGGTCTCTTTCAAATCTATGAGACTATATCTGTGTGTGTGAGAGAGAATCATATCTATCTATCTATATTTATGACTGGATGGCTCTTTGTCAGGAGGGCTCTAATTACATTTTCTTAATGTAATTAGTGAAGAGAGTTTGACTGGATGGCCTTAAGTATTTTCTGTTGGTCATGGGGGTTCTGTGTGGGAAGTTTGCCCCATTTCTGTCGTTTGTGGGTTTCAGAATGCTCTTTAATTGTAGTGAACTATAAATCCCAGTAACTACAAATCCCAAATGTCAAGCTCTATTTCCTCCAAACTCCATCTGTGTTCATATTTAGACATATGGAATTTTTGTGTCAAGTTTGGTCCGGATCCATCATTGTTTGAGTCCACAGTGCTCTCTGGATGTAGGTGAACTACAACTCCCAAACTCAAGGTCAATGCCCACCAAACCCTTCCAGTGTGTTCTGTTGGTCATGGAAGTCCTGCATGCCATGTTTGGTTCAATTCCATCATTGGTGGAGTTCAGAATGCTCTTTGATTGTAGGTGAACTATAAATCCCATTAACTACAACTCCCAAATGTCAAGGTCTATTTCCCCCAAACTCCATCTGTGTTCATATTTGGGCATATGGAATATTTGTATCAAGTTTGGTCCAGAACTATCATTGTTTGAGTCCACAGTGCTCTCTGGATATAGGTGAACTACAACTCCCAAACTCAAGGTCAATGCCCACCAAACCCTTCCAGTTTTTTTCTGTTGGTCATGGGAGCCCTGTGTGGTAAGTTTGGCCCAATTCCATCATTGGTGGAGTTCAGAATGCTCTGATTGTAAGTAAACTATAAATCCCAGCAACAACAATTCCCAAATGACAAAATGAATTTTTTGAGTGGAGGACATACATTGGGTTGTTATGTGTCTTGTGTCCAAATTTGGTGTCAATTCCCCCAGTGGTTTTTGAGTTCTGATGGTATCACAAACGAACATTACATTTTTATTTATATAGATGTAATGTTCGTTTGTGGGATTAACAGAACTCAAAAACCACTGGATAAATTGACACCACATTTGGACAGCACACACCTAACAACACAATGTATATCCTTCCCTCAAAAAAATTTGATTTCATCATTTGGGAGTTGTAGTTGCTGGGATTTATAGTTGACCGACAATCAAAGAGCATTCTGAACTCCACCAATGATGGAACTGAATCAGACTTGGCACACAGAACTCCCATGACCAAAAAAAAAAGTACTGGAAGGGTTTGGTGGGCATTTACCCTGAGTTTTGTAGTTGTAATTCACCTACATTCTGCGAGCACTGTGGACTCAAACAATGATGAATCTGGAACAAAAAAAAAACTGTCAGGCCATCAAATGCTAATCAATAGGCCTGGGTAACAACGCAAAAATTTGTTTCTAAAATCGATTTGTATTTGGGGGGGTTTTTTGTTTCGATATTTAAAATAATTACAAAATTTTCCTTTTAAAAAGTTTGATATTTACGAAATTTCGTAAATGGTAAAAAAATAACGAATCGATTTCCGAAACAATAACGAATCGATTTCCGAAACAATAACGAATCGATTTCCGAAACAATAACGAATCGATTTCCGAAACAATAACGAATCGATTCGTGAATGGCGGACGCGACCGCGAAATACGCTAAAAAACCTCCAAAACCTTCTGAAGCTTCCCTCTCCCTCTGTTCTTGACTGTTGGTGTGATATTATAATTTTTTTTCACTAATTAAACCATAAAACTGGCCCAGACATGCGGAAATAATAACGAAACGACCTCCGAACAATAATGAAACGAATACAATAACGAAATACGAAGCATTTACAAAACGTGTTTAAAAATTCGTTTTTTTAAATGATTGCTCCAGAATGGTTCGTTATCGTTTTGTAATTGGAAAAATTAACGAATTATTAACAAATTACAAATTAACGAAAGAAACCGCCCAGGCCTACTAATCAAGATGGCCAATGGCAACATTCATACCTACCTCTAACAGACAAGAGGTAGGTGTGAATGTTGCCATTGGCCACCTTGATTCTCCCACCCACTACAACCTAACTGGATTTAGGGCAGGACTGGGATCCACTTAGCCTTCCATGTATTGTATTGTCGAAGGCTTGCATGGCCGGAATCACTGGGTTGTTGTAGGTTTTTTCAGGCTATATGGCCATGTTCTAGAGCAGTGTTTCTCAACCTTCCTCATGTCACAACCCCTGAATACAGTTCCTTATCTTGTGGTGACCCCCAACCATAAAATTATTTTTGTTACTACTTCGTAACTGTAATTTTGCTACTGTTATGAATCATAATGTATATATCTGATATGCAGGATGTATTTTCATTTACTTCATCAAATTTGGTACAAGTACCCAGTACACCCAAATTTGAATACTGGTGGCCTTGGGGGGATTCATTTGGGAGTTGTAGTTGCTGGGATTTATAGTTGACCTACAATCAAAAAGCATTCTGAACTCCACCAATGATTTAATTGAACCAGTCTTGGAACACACAACTCCCATGACCAACAGAAAATACTGGAAGGGTTGATGGGCATTGATCTTGAGTTTGGGAGTTGTAGTTCACCTACATCCAGAGAGCAATGTGGGCTCAAACAATGATGATCTGGAACAAACTTGGCACAAATACTCAATATGCCCAAATGTGAACACTGGTGGAGTTTCGAGAAAATAGACCCTGACAGCTGGGAGTTGTAGTTACTGGGATTTATAGTTCACCGACCCTCAAAGAGCATTCTGAACCTCACCAACAATAGAATTGGGCCAAATTTCCCACCCAGAACCCACAGGACCAACACAAAATATTATTTTTTCTGATGGTCTTTGGTGACCCCTCTGACACCCCCTCGTGACACACACACACACACCCTCCAGGGTCCCCCAACCCCCAGGTTGAGAAATGCCTCTAGAACATGGCCATATAGCCCGAAAAAACCTACAACAACCCACTTCCATATATTGTCAGACCAAAACTCTAGGAAATCTTTACCATTATCTATGTTGGCTAGGACTTCTGGGGTTTGGAGTCAGGAACATCTGAAGGAACATATGATCCCTACTGAAGATCTGGATCCATACAAAGGACATTTGTTGAACAGCCAACCAGATGTAGTAGGAAGAGTTTAGTCACCGACAGGCTGAGAAAGGTGGTTGTTCTGGTATGGCTGTACCAGGAGCTCCAAATTTATTTGCTTTGTTTTCTTGCAGTCCAAGGTTTCAGGGACTCTGCAGATAGATGGCTTCCTTTGGCTGCAGTCATAGGGCAAGTCACCTGTCCATAATCGTTAAGTTTTGGTTCCGCCCCTTGCTCAGGGCAATTGAGTAGGGAGCCATTTTTAGTTAGTACTAAATGTACTAATGTACAGGACGTGTGCAAGCTTCCCCTGTACAAAAGCTTCAACCCTTAAGACTTTCCGGGGGGAAACAGACTTAAGAGTCTCCAAAGATTTCCAGAAAAACAGCCCTAAAGACCAAAGATCTCCAGCTGGAGAATATCTAAGCCTTTACTGGTAGGTCCACTTGGTGCTTCGAGATGCAGTTCGACCCGGTAGTGGAGCCCACATCAGTAAGGGTTAGATTACAGTCAGCCTGGGAGAAGTTCAAAAGGGGATTTTCCATTTAAAGTAATGGAAAATCATTTAAAGTAATGAAGAAGTTATAGAAGATAGTTGCCTGTCCTTCGTTGGCAAGATTAGGAAGCTACCAGTTGCATAAAAGCCTGGAATCATTTGGGTTGTTGTAGGTTTTTCCGGGCTATATGGCCATGTTCATGTTCATATGTACATGGCCATATAGCCCGGAAAAACCTACAACAACCCAGTGATTCCGGCCATGAAATACACTGGAATCATTTGTTTAACTTTCTGAAGACAAGAGAAGTTTCTGTTTGATTGTTCATTAATAATAGACTTTGTTATACTTCACAAGCCATCTAAAGACTATTTGTGGTGGAAAACCTCTGAGAACTTCTCTTTGGGCCCCCTGGCTTCCCGCTGGGCAAAGGTTGCACGTCCTGTTCCAAAGGAAATTCTTTACAGGCCCAACGCGCGACAGAACAGTGGTATACGAATACAGTAAATAAATAATAATAAATACTTCTAAATGTGATTTAGAACTGGGTTTCCAACATAATTCCTTCCAGGTGTTGTGGGAGAGAGCTAGATTTTTTCCTTTTGAAGGACGAAATCTGAAGAAGCAAAAACTGGGGAGCAGCTGATGAAATCCACAGATGTAACTGCAGAATCATCTCCAAAGATGGTTGTTTTATTAGCAAACAAGCTCAGTGTGTGTACTCTTAAGGCCTCCTTCGGGGAGCTGTTTAGAATTAAAGCTCGGAAATCTCTGGACCAAGAACGTTCAGACTATTTACTGGGCAAGTAATAAAACAAGCGTCTTTGAAGCATCTCGAGAGCTCTCTGCAGCTTCTTCAGTGCTTTCCAAAAATATCCAATAATTGTGGTGGAAACGGGGTGGATTCGATGTCTAGGTGAGCACATTTGAAAGGGACACAGACTCCAAAGAATCACCGATTCATCTCTCCCTCGTTTCTTCCCCTGCCAAGACGGTTCCATTCCTTGTGCTGGTGATGGAGAAATCCAGTCACCTCCAATGAGGGAGAAATAATGGTCCTTTTTCGCTGTTGCTGTTTCCCTGTGAAACACACCGCCGGCTTTCAATTGCAAGAGCCCCGGCACTTAGTTCTTGTCCGATTCGCCTACGCCATTGAGGCATCAAGGGCAGCCCTCATCAAAGTGGGATGCAGCCTTCCCTAGCCTTGAAGGGTCCTCCTTTCCTGGTTTCATGGAGACAGAAAAGCAATCAGGCCCAATGCTTTGCTGAATGAGCAGACGAAAAGTAACTTAGATTTAAGGCAGAATTGACCCCACTTTTATAGGTTGGAAATAGCAACCTTCCAAGCCTCCACTAACTGTAAATAATATG
Source organism: Anolis sagrei (assembly GCF_037176765.1). NCBI lineage: Eukaryota > Metazoa > Chordata > Lepidosauria > Squamata > Anolidae > Anolis > Anolis sagrei. The sequence goes on from NC_090029.1 coordinate 10,022,749, forward strand.
TATAATTGTACTTACCGTATATACTCAAGTATTAGCCAACCCAAATATCAGCCAAGGCACCTAACTGTAACTATTAGGCTTGGGCGATCCAGTTCGTTAATTTTGTAATTCGTTATTAATTCGTATTTAAATTAGCTTACGATCCAATATCGAGCCATGCAGGAATAGTGTGAGAAGTAATTAAGAATCGAAACAATTTTTCCAATTTTCGTAATTATTTTCATAATTTCGTAATTATATACAACAACATACAATATTAAAACCATTAACAGTATAAAATACAAACTAATGACATCTCAATAACAACACATTAACGTCTCGTAACTAAAATCGTGATCCAATTCGTCATCCATAATTCCGTTTCCTATATTCATCGTGTTCATTGCATTATTTATCCGAACGCCTGTTCAAACAGCCAGGTTTTTAGTTTTCTTCGAAACACCATTAGCAAAGGGGCTGATCTAACGTCCATGGGAAGGGCGTTCCACAGCCGAGGGGCCACCACAGAAAAGGCCCTGTCCCTCGTCCCCGCCAGCCGTGCCTGTGATGCAGGCGGGATCGAGAGCAGGGCCTCCCCAGAAGATCTTAGAGTCCTGGTGGGTTCATAGGCAGAGATACGTTCAGATAGGTAACTTGGGCCAGAACCGTTTAGGGCTTTATTGTATATTATAAAATATAATTACGAAATTACGAAAATAATTACGAAAATTGGAAAAATTGTTTCGATTCTTAATTACTCCTCACACTATTCCTGCATGGCTTGATATTGGATCGTAAGCTAATTTAAATACGAATTAATGACGAATTACGAAATTAACGAACTGAATCGCCCAAGCCTACTACCTACCCATGGCTGGTAGCAAAGTACGATGGGTGCTTTCGTTCAAAATATCTGGGGAGCCAAAGGTTCCTCCTCAGCTCTGTATTAAAGCACTGCGGTTTGACACACAAAGCCTCCTTGAATTCCATTTGCACGCAGGAAAGGTAGAACATCAGTTGAATAAATAAATATATAGAGAAGATTATACTTAGCTTGCAAAGATGTCCCTTGAGGCGGTATTCATGTTGCCTCACTAATGAGAGGAATGGATCGCGTGGCCTTTAATTTTCCTCACTAAAGGCAGCATTCCCCTCGGTTGCATTCATTTCCACCAGGGTTTGGTTGTATTATTATTATTTTACGCAAAGGAATCTCCGCTAAGAGTCAATTTGGACACTCTCCTTCTGCGGGTCAGGTTGTCATCCAGAAATGAACTCTTGGAATACATTAATTTGACCTCTGGCCAGGTCTATTTGCCCGCGATGCATTGCCTGCATTATGAGTAGGTAACTGTAATTCTCAGTAATATGATGATCTTGAGGAAACTTGGTCTTAGATTTGAGAGGCAAAATTGCTAAGCAAATGCAATTTTGAGACGACTTCAAGGTTCATCTATCAAGAATCGCAGCCAGTGCAAAATGCCATCAATGTCAGGATTATTGGTGGCGACTACATCGCCCTGTGAAATTAAACTTTTCCTTGTGGGTATCTTCTCAGGTTTCAAAAAACTTACTATTTGGGAATGGCAACTCCCAAACTCCTCCAGCTGCTGACTTCCTTGGCCGTTGGGGTCAAAGAGTTGTCATCCCAAAAGAAGTCAATGCTTTTTCGATAGAGTTACAAGCTGGGTAGATGCGGGGAATGCCGTGGATGGAGCGTACCTGGATTTCAGTAAGGCCTTCTTTGACAAGGTCCCCCATGGCCTTCTGGCAAGGAAACTAGTCCAATGTGGGCTAGGCAAAACTATGGTGAGGTGGATCAGTAATTGGTTAAATGGACGAACCCAGAGGGTGCTCACCAATGCTTCCTCTTCATCTTGGAAAGAAGTGACAAGTGGAGTGCCATCTGCAGGGATCCGTCCTGGGCCCGGTCCTGTTCAACATCTTTATTAATGACTTAGATGAAGGGCTAGAAGGCAGGATCATCAAGTTTGCAGACGACACCAAATTGGGAGGGAGAGCCAACACTCCAGAGGACAGGAGCAGGATTCAAAACGATCTTGACAGATTAGAGAGATGGGCCAAAATTAATAAAATGAAGTTCAACAGTGACAAATGCAAGATACTCCACTTTGGCAGGAAAAACGAAATGCAAAGATACAAAATGGGGGACAATGCCTGGCTCGAGAGCAGTACGTGTGAAAAAGATCTTGGAGTCCTCATGGACAACAAGTTAAACATGAGCCAACAATGTGATGTGGCAGCAAAAAAAGCCAATGGGATTTTGGCCTGCATCAAGAGGAGCATAGTGTCTAGATCTAGGGAAGTCATGCTATCCCTCTATTCCGCTTTGGTTAGACCACACCTGGAATATTGTGTCCAATTCTGGGCACCACAATTCAAGAGAGATATTGACAAGCTGGAATGTGTCCAGAGGAGAGCGACTAAAATGATAAAAGGTCTGGAGAACAAGCCCTATGAGGAGCGGCTTAAGGAGCTGGGCATGTTTAGCCTGAAGAAGAGAAGGCTGAGAGGGGATATGATAGCCATGTATAAATATGTGAGAGGAAGCCACAGGGAGGAGGGAGCAAGCTTGTTTTCTGCTTCCCTGGAGACTAGGACGCGGAACATGGCTTCAAACTACAAGAGAGGAGATTCCATCTGAACATGAGGAAGAACTTCCTGACTGTGAGAGCCGTTCAGCAGTGGAACTCTCTGCCCCGGAGTGTGGTGGAGGCTCCTTCTTTGGAAGCTTTTAAACAGAGGCTGGATGGCCATCTGTCAGGGGTGATTTGAGTACAATATTCCTGCTTCTTGGCAGGGGGTTGGACTGGATGGCCCATGAGGTCTCCTCCAACTCTTTGATTCTATGATTCTATGATTCCATTGCTCTCCTGACAGTTTACTGATTTATTGTGTCAGAAGCAAACTGGGAGGCACAGCTGTAATGTATTTAAAAATGTAAAATTAAAAAACTTGGCATTATACCAAATGTCGTTTGACCAGAAGCTGGCCACTTGGAGTGCCTCTAGTGTTGTTGTAAGAAAGTCCTCCACTGTGCACGTAACAGGGCTCAGGCTGCATTGTAATAGGTGGTCTGTGGTTTGCTCTTCTCCACACTCGCATGTTGTGAACTCCACTTTGTGGCCCCATTTCTTAAGGTTGGCTCTGCATCTCGTGGGGCTAGAGTGCAGTCTGTTCAGCGCCTTCCAATTCACCCAGTTTTCTGTGTGCCCAGGAGGGAGTCTCTCATTCGGTATCAGTCATGGCTTGAGGTTTCAGGTTTGAGCCTGCCATTTTTGGACTCTCACTTGCTGAGGTGTTCCTGCGAATATCTCTGTAGATCTTAGAAAACTGTTTCTTGATTTAAAGTGTTGGCATGCTGGCTGATATCCAAACAGAGGATGGGACAGAGACGTCATTGCCTTGCTCCTTTCATTGTTGGCTGCTACTTCCCGGCAATATTGCACCAGGTGGCAAAACAGTATAATTTCTCCAGTGGTGTGAGGCGTAGATATCCTGTGATGATGTGGCATGTCCTATTAAGAGCCACATCCACTGGTTTAACATAGTGAGATGTGTTCCACACCGGGCATGTGTATTCAGCAGCAGAGTAGAAAAAGACAAGGGCAGATGTCTTCATTGTGTCCGGTTGTGATTCCCAGGTTGTGCCAGTCAGCTTTCATATGACATTGTTTCTAGGACCCACTTTTTGCTTGATATTCTTGTAAGTCAGAGCACGGTCCAGGGTAACTCCCAGGTGTTTTGGTGTGGTGCAATGCTCCAGTGGGATTCCTTCCCAGGTCATCCCCAGAGCCTGAACATTTCCTGGTTTCTTGGATTTTGTTATAGAAGTTTCTGTGTTGGTTTTTCATGGACTTTGATGGACTAATTCCCTGGACTATTATGTTCCGGCTTATCTTCCTACCTAATTGGATTTACCTATTCCTTTAAAGTGCTTTTTACTTCACTGCTTTTTAATTATCTTCAATAAATGGATCGCCTTCCTACTCAACTGTGTGGTGTTTAAAGTCAGTTTAAACTCTGAACTTAAGAATGGAAAACGGAATGTTGGAGGACAGGAAAAGAGATTTAAAGATGGCCTCAAAGCCAACCTTAAAATCTCTGGCATAGACACTGAGAACTGGGAAGCCCTGGCCCTTGAGCACTCCAGCTGGAGGTCCGCTGTTACCAGCAGTGCTACAGAATTCGAGGAGGCACGAGTGGAGGGCGAAAGAGAGAACCGTGCCAGGAGGAAGGCGCGTCAAGCCAACCCCGACCGGGACCGCCTTCCACCTGGAAAAAATGCCCTCACTGTGTGAGAAGATGTGGGTCAAGAATAGGGCTCCACAGCCACCTACAAACCCACAAGGAAACGCATAATGGAAGACCATCTTACTCGTCCAACAAGGGATCGCCTAAGTAAGTAAGTAAGTAAGTAAGTAAAGTCAGGGGGCTTTTCCTGGTCTGGAGTGCAACAAGCCGACCCAAAGTATTGTAGTCCAACAACACCTGGAAGTCAACATTGTCCAGGCCTGTAGCCAGGTTTTGGTTGGCAGGTAGAGATGACAACTATCAGAAGATGACCATCTTCGACGTTCGCAGGCTGGTAAAGGCCAGCTGGCAGATCATATTTAGCAACAGATGAACCTCTGGTCTCCTCCAGTTTTCTCCTGCTGTATTCCATCTCTAACATCTTGTTGCCAGTCCACATCCATATTTATGCATGCTCTCCTCCAACCCATGCACTCCGAGCACTTCACTAGTCTCGCTAACAGACTGACCCCTTGAGGCAAGTCAGTTGGCAGAATGTAATTTGATAATTGCTAATGATTCCGACAGTGAAGGAATCAAAAAGGCAATTGGCTGCCATTATAATTAACTATCCTCGTGTTTGGAGCTGCGCTAGACAATGCTTAAAAAGCGTGTTCGAGAGGGTTTTATGGGTTCTTAAGAGGGCAGGGTGCAGGATCGAGGGACCTGCTGGCTAATGGATCTGCATTACGTGCTAACTAGATTTCAGAGATGGCCTGACTTGTATAAGTTGGAATTGATATGAATAACAACATGGACAGGGCTCCTTTGGATTATCTGGCATTGATTTTTCCTCATTGGTCAGTGATATGCAGAGATACAACTGTTACCTGGCCCCCTCTCTCTTCACTCTGGCCCAGAGTGGCAGTTGCTGCTGGAGAGAGGGGTCCCCAACTGATGAAATATGCAGGAGACAACATGGAACTGTCCCCTGACCCCCCTCTCTCTTTACTTTGCTCCAGAGCGGCAGTTGGTGCCAGGGGGAGGGGTCCCCAACTGATGACATATGCAGGAGACAAGATGGAACTGTCCCCTGGCCCCCTCTCTCTTCACTTTGGCCCAGAGTGGCAGTTGGTGCTGGGGGGAGGGGTCCCCAACTGATGACATATGCAAGAGACAAGATGGAACTGTCCCTTGACCCCCCCTCTCTTCACTCTGGCCAGAGCGGCAGTTGGTGCTGGGGGGAGAGGTCTCCAATTAATGACATATGCAGGAGACAAGATGGAACTGTTACTTCCCCCCCCCCCTCTTCACTTTGGCCCAGAAAAAGACTGCACTCGCAGAGCTCAGGCGGTGTTGCAATTCAGTGTCAATGTTGACTTTTGTGGAGAGGTGGCTGCCAAGGTAGCCTGGGCCCACTTTGACCAAGGCCCACTTGACCAGGGCCTGCTTGACTGGGGCTTGACTGGGGCCCACTTTGACCAGGGTTCACTTGACCATGACCCACTTTGACCATGACCCACTTGACCAGGGCCCACTTGGCGAGGGCCCACTTGAACAGGACTCCCTTTTACCAGTGTTCACTTGACCAGGACCCACTTGACCAGGGCCCACTTGACCAGGGCACACTTGACCATGGCCCACTTTGACCATGACCCACTTGACCAGGGCCCACTTGGCAAGGGCCCACTTGAACAGGACTCCCTTTTACCAGTGTTCACTTGACCAGGACCCACTTTGACCAGGGCCCACTTGACCAGGGCCCACTTGACCAAGGACCACTTTGACCAGGTCCACTTTGACCAGGACCCACTTTGTCCAGCGCCCACTTGACCAGGGCCACCTTGACCAGGGCCCACTTTGACCAGCGCCCACTTGACCAGGGCCCACTTGACCAGGGCCCACTTTGACCAGTGCCCACTTGACCTGGGCCCAGTTGTCCAGGGCCCACTTTGACCAGGACCCACTTGACCAGGGCCCACATTGACCAGGGCCCACTTTGACCAGCGCCCACTTGACCAGGGCCCACTTGACCAGGGCCCACTTTGACCAGTGCCCACTTGACCTGAGCCCAGTTGTCCAGGGCCCACTTTGACCAGGACCCACTTGACCAGGGCCCACTTTGACCAGGGCCCACTTGACCAGGGTCCACTTTGACCAGGGTCCACTTGACCTGGGCCCAGTTGTCCCAGACCCACTTTGACCAGGACCCACTTGACCAGGGCCCATTTTGGCCAGGGCCCACTTTGACCAGGGCCCACTGACCAGATCCCCCTTATACCAGGGTCCACTTGACCAGGGCCCACATTGACCAGGGCCCACTTTGACCAGCGCCCACTTGACCAGGGCCCACTTGACCAGGGCCCACTTTGACCAGTGCCCACTTGACCTGAGCCCAGTTGTCCAGGGCCCACTTTGACCAGGACCCACTTGACCAGGGCCCACTTTGACCAGGGCCCACTTGACCAGGGCCCACTTGACCAGGGCCCACTTTGACCAGGGTCCACTTGACCTGGGCCCAGTTGTCCCAGACCCACTTTGACCAGGACCCACTTGACCAGGGCCCATTTTGGCCAGGGCCCACTTTGACCAGGGCCCACTGACCAGATCCCCCTTATACCAGGGTCCACTTGACCAGGGCCCACATTGACCAGGGCCCACTTTGACCAGCGCCCACTTGACCAGGGCCCACTTGACCAGGGCCCACTTTGACCAGGGCCCACTTGACCAGGGCCCACTTGACCAGGGCCCACTTTGACCAGGGTCCACTTGACCTGGGCCCAGTTGTCCCAGACCCACTTTGACCAGGACCCACTTGACCAGGGCCCATTTTGGCCAGGGCCCACTTTGACCAGGGCCCACTGACCAGATCCCCTTATACCAGGGTCCACTTGACCTGGGCCCACTTTGATCAGGGACCGCTCTCCAACATTAGTACTAAAAGGGGTGGGGTTGGTTAGCTCTGCAGAAAGGAGTGGAAATAAAATAAAATAAATAAAGAGGAAGGAGATTTGCGGACCAGATTTTTGTTCTTGCGGCTCACTGCTGAGCAATGGCCCACAGGTTGAGAATTCAAAATCTCCTTGTTTCAATCCTTCCCAGTTTCTCTCCATTCCATCTATCCATCTCTGCATTGCTGACCTCCTAAACCATGCAACATGTGTATGGAAGTACACCAAAGGACCCCAGGTATCCTCTGCAAGGGGGGGGGACTTTCTGGTTTGCTTTCATCTTGCTTTGGGCAGCATTCCCTCCAGCGGCTTCTCTGTGCAATCCTCACCTGCTACACAGCTCCATTTGCCAGCAAAAGGGAAGGGAAGGGGGCACAGCCAACAAGCCACATTACAAGCTTTTGAAAATATGCTAGTGAACGCCACATCTTGTGTAAACACAGACACATTCCTAGTGGGAAGATGAACTTCTGTGAGGCAGAGAGAGAATGGTGAAATAGAGAGTTCAGCATTTTGGCAAAACACTTTTTCGATCCCTGAATAATTTGCAGTCACTTCTTCCTGCTGCTTTGCATTTGCTGCTTGTTGTATGCATTCTGGGAAACCAAGGGACACAGGCATTCCTGAAATCACAGGGGTCAATTTTAGTTTTCCAGGAGAAGATGTGGGCCGCGTGTAACTCTCCAGGAATCCGGCAGAAAGCTATTCCGACTCCGCAGAGTGCTTGCTTAGTCAACGGCATGGCATTTGGAGGAAGAAAGGAGTCAAGTAGCTGAAATGCTGCCAATGGTTTTGAGGAGTAGATTTAACTTTCATCTCATGGTGTACTTAGGCGATCCCTCATAGTCTGAGTAGGATTGTCTTCCAAAATCGGTGTCCTGGCAGTGGGTCCATAGGTGACTGTGGAGCCCTATTCTTGACCTGCATGTTCTCCCGCAGTGAGGGTATCCATTTCCAGGTGGAAGGTGGTCCCAGTCAGGGTTGGCTTGATTCGTCTTCCTCTTGGCACTTTAATCTCTTTCACTCTCTTCTAATTCTGCAGCACTGCTGGTCACAGCTGACCTCCAGCTGGAGCGCTCAAGGGCCAGGGCTTCCCAGCTCTCAGTGTCTATGACAGAGTTTTTAAGGTTGGCTTTGAGCCCATCTTTCAATCTCTTTTCCTGTCCTACAACATTCCGTTTACCATTGTTGAGTTTGGAATAGAGCAACTGCTTTAAGAGACGGTGATCTTTGGACATCCGGACAACGTGGATGCAGCTGCCATTCCCACTCAGTGCACAGAATTCTGGGATTGGAAGTTCAAACTGTAATTGTCTGAGAAAGAGCATGTGATGCAGCTCCCTCACCTTTCCCTTTTATTCCACAGTCTCGTTCTATTTCAGAAAAAAATCAATGAAATATTTGGAGGGGCTCAATTTTGAATAGTAAGTATAGTTTGTTAGCACAAATTTATACAACTTATGAATTGCCCTCCAAAAATTTGCACACCCCTACTATATCAGTGGATCCCAAACTTTTTTTGACCAAAGATGACTTAACTAGGGACCACTTGACCAGGGACCACTTGGCTAGGGACCACTTCAGTAGAGACTACTTTGATCAGGGACCACTTGACCAAGGACCACTCTGAGCAGGGACCACTTTGACCAGAGTCCACTTGACCAGGGACCACTTGACTAGCCACCAATTTGACTAGGGGCCACTTGAACAGTAAGCACTTGAACGGAGACCACTTGAACAGCGATCTTTTGACCAGGCATCACTTGACCAAGGATGACTTAACTAGGGACCACTTGACTGGGGACCACTTCTATAGAGACTACTTTTACTAGGGACCACTTGACCAGGAACCACTTTGACCAGGGATCACTTGACTAGCCACCACTTTTACCAGGGGCCACTTGACCAGGAATCACTTGAATGGGGACCACTTGACCAGGCACCACTTGACCAGGCACCACTTGACCAAGGATGACTTAACTAGGGACCACTCGACCAGGAACCACTTGGCTAGGAACCAATTCAGTAGAGACTACTTTGAGCAGGGACCACTTTGACCAGAGTCCACTTGACCAGGGACCACTTGACTAGCCACCAATTTGACTAGGGGCCACTTGAACAGTAAGCACTTGAACGGAGACCACTTGAACAGCGATCTTTTGACCAGGCATCACTTGACCAAGGATGACTTAACTAGGGACCACTTGACTGGGGACCACTTCTATAGAGACTACTTTTACTAGGGACCACTTGACCAGGAACCACTTTGACCAGGGATCACTTGACTAGCCACCACTTTTACCAGGGGCCACTTGACCAGGAATCACTTGAATGGGGACCACTTGACCAGGCACCACTTGACCAGGCACCACTTGACCAAGGATGACTTAACTAGGGACCACTCGACCAGGAACCACTTGGCTAGGAACCAATTCAGTAGAGACTACTTTGACCAGGGACCACTTGACCAGGGACCTCTTGACTGGGGACCACTTCTATAGAGACTACTTTTACTAGGGACCACTTGACCAGGAACCACTTTGACCAGGGATCACTTGACTAGCCACCACTTTTACCTGGGGCCACTTGACCAGGAACCACTTGAATGGGGACCACTTGACCAGGGACCACTTGACCAAGGATGACTTAACTAGGGACCACTCAACCAGGAACCACTTGGCTAGGAACCAATTCAGTAGAGACTACTTTGACCAGGGACCACTTGACCAGGGATCTCTTGACTAGGGACCACTTTGACCAGAGACCTCTTGACTAGGGACCACTTGGCTAGGGACCACTTCAGTAGAGACTACTTCGATCAGGGACTACTTGATCAGGTACCAATCTGACCAGGGACCACTCTGACCAGGGACTATTTTGACCACAGACCACTTGGTTTGGTTATTTGGGGTGCTGATTCAGAAAATTGCATGACCACATCAACTCTAGTTTCTGATAAGAGAACATATGCCACCCAGTAGTCACCAACTGCTCACCCACAGAAAACCATATTTAATGATCTAAAGCTTAAGTGGTCTATCCAATGCAATTTTCTGAATCGGCACCCCAAATAACCCCAGGAACAGGCCATACATTCTGCTGTTGGATGTCTCTAACCATAAAGTTCCTCCTAATGTTTAGCTGGAATCTCTTTTCCTACATTTTGAATCCATTGCTCCATTGCATCCTAGTCTCTGGAGCAGCAGAAATCCATCTTTCACGTGACATCCTTTCAGATATGAGAATTGGAGATCCAGGGTGCTGAGCTTCCAACGCAGTCCCCATTTTGACTCCAAAAAGCACATCTCCTGCCTGAGGCAATAGAAAACTTTCCTTCTACGTGATTAACCCTCCCCCCAAGTTGGCATTCCAGTGACGTGAAAAATTCAGCTTAATCCACTAATAGTTTTAGGCCAGGCAAAGCCAGGCAAACAAGAAGCTATGGGAGTAATCTTTCAAGATTTAGAAAGCCTGGGTGATAAAAGCCTTGCTCTTCCCAGGTAGCCTCGTGAATGTACACACTCCCATAATTTGCTTTAAGATTAGATGTCTCTATGGCACAATTCCTGGAGATATGCCACCATTAGGTAATCCTCGCTGTCAGTTAGAAGTGTTTTTCTGCCACAGCAAAACGTCGAGTGGCAAGGAAAAGGCTTGAAAGGGAGCACAAAGGGTGTCCCTATCGATACGTAAATTCAACTGGTTGTGGATCAGCCATATTATTAACTTGAAGTGCCATGCCTCAATGCAATGGAATCATGGAATTTGTAGTTTCGAAGGTCTTGAACCTTCTCTGCCAAGGACTCCATGCAGCGCACCCAAATACCTGGGAGTCACTCTGGACCATTCTCTGACCTACAAGTAGCAATGCCTGAATATCAAGTAAAAGTGGGTGCTAGAAACAATATCATACGAAAGCTGATTGGCACAACCTGGGGATCACAACCAGACACAGTGAAGACATTTGCCCTTTCGCTATGCTACTCTGCTGCTGAGTATGCATGCCCAGTGTGGAACACATCTCACCGCGATAAAACAGTTGATGTGGCTCTTAATGAGACATGCCACATTATCATGGGGTGTCTGCGCCCTACACCACTGGAGAAATGACACTGGTTAGCTGGTATTGCACCCCCTGACATCCGCCTGGAAGTAGCAACCAATAGTGAAAGGACCAAGGCAGAGACATCTCCAGCTCATCCCCTGTTTGGGTATCAGCCAGCACGTCAATGACTTAAATCTAGAAATAGTTTTCTAAGATCTACAGAGACACTCACTGGAGCACCTCAGCAAGCGAGAGTCCAAAAGTGTGAGAAGAGAAAGTGTGCATGCCTTCATGTAGTGCCTTGCCTCTACAGTAGAAACAGCTTTAAGAAGCCTCCTTAAAATGCCTTGGGAAGAGTGTGTAGCTCGGGAGAGAAAGTGCACGTGCCTGCCTGCAGCACCTCTCCTCTAGAGTAGAAACTAGTAGAAATAGCTGTAAGGAAGCATTAAACCCAAGCAGAAAGGAGATTGAAGCATGCCAGTAAAAAAGAAGGGTTTTTTAAGGAAGCCCAGGGAGAATAGCTCCAGGAGGCTATAGCTCTTCCTTTCCTGGAAGTGGGGAAGCCTCCTTAAAATGTCTTGGAAAGAGTACATGGCATGATACAGGGGCCCAGGAGAGAAAGTGTGCGTGCCTTCATGCAGTGCCTTGCCTCTAGAGTAGCAACTAGTAGAAATTGTTTAAATAGCTTTAAAGAAGCATTAAACTCAAAGCAGAAGGGAGATTGAAGCGTGCCAGGAAAAAAGAGGGTTTTTTAAGGAAGCCCAGGGAGAATACTTCCAGGAGGCCATAGTTCTTCCTTACCTGGAAGTGGGGAAGCCTCCTTAAAATGCCTTGGAAAGAGTACATGTCATGGCCCAGGAGAGAAAATGCACGTGCCTGCCTGCAACGCCTCTCCTCTAGAGTAGAAAAAACTTGAAGAAGCCTCCTTAAAGCATGTGTGCTTGCTTGCAGCACCTCTCCTCTAGAGCAGAAACAACTTACATGCCTAAAGTGACAAGAAGGGGAGCCTGAGAACCCCCCCCCCCCCCCCCGTAATGGCCCAGATAGAAAATGAATCTTTCGGCACCCCAGAGTGAAAACAGATATCTTCCCTCCCGAATTTGGGAGACTCGCCAAAAAAGAGATTGGGACCCCCACCGAAATCCGGAACACTGAAACTGATCACGGTTAACCCAGAATGCACAAGCCTACCACAACTTGGTCTCTAGTATCCTTCCTTCCAGTGAGCAGTCGGGCTTTATTTCCTGGAGGATGGACTGGTTGGATCTTCTCGCAGTCCAAGGCACTCTCAGAACTTTCCTCCAACACCACAGCTCAAAAACATCGATCTTCCTTCGCTCAGCCTTCCCTAAGCTCCAGCTCTCACATCCGTAGGTTACTACAAGGAATACCATGGCTTTGACTATGCGGATCTTTGTTGCCAGTCTGATGTCTCTACTCTTTACTATTTTATCGAGATTGGACATTGCTCTCCTCCCAAGAAGTAAGCGTCTTCTGATTTCCTGGCCACAATCTGTATCTGCAGTAATCTTTGCACCTAGAAATACAAAGTCTGTCACGGCCTCCACATTTTCTCCCTCTATTTCCAGTTGTCAATCATTCTTGTTGCCATAACATTGGGTTTTTTTATGTTTAGGTGCAACTCAGCTTTTGCGCTTTCTTCTTTCACCTTGATTAGAAGGCTCCTCAGCTCCTCCTCGCTTTCGGCCATCAGAGTGGTGTCATCTGCATATCTGAGGTTGTTAATGTTTCTTCCAGCAATTTTCACCCCAGCTTTGCATTCATCAAGCCCCACACATCCTCGCATGATGTGTTCTGCATACAAGTTAAAAAGGTTGGGTGAGAGGATGCAGCCTTGCCGGACGCCTTTCCCAATCTTGAACCAGTCTGTTGTTCCGTGGTCAGTTCTGACTGTTGCCACTTGGTCCTTGTACAGATTCCTCAGGAGAGAGGGAAGGTGGCTTGGGATGCCCATCCCACCAAGAACTTGCCACAATTTATTATGATCCACACAGTCAAAGGCTTTAGAATAGTCAATGAAGCTGAAGTAGATGTTTTTCTGAAACTCCCTGCCTTTCTCCATTCTCCAGCATCCGGATATTGGCAATCTGGTCTCTCGTTCCTCTGCCTTTTCTAAACCCAGCTTGAACATCTGGCAACTTTCGCTCCATGTATTGCTGGAGTCTTCCTTGCAGGATCTTGAGCATTCCCTTCCTGGCATGAGAAATAAGGGCCACTGTATGGAAGTTGGAGCAGTAGGCTTGGGTAACAATGGAAAAATTTGTTTCTAAACTCGTTTCGTTTTTAGGGGTCCATCGCGTTTCATTTTTTTAAAGAATTCTGACATTTTCCTTTTAAAACTTTCGAAATTTACGAAATTTTGTATAATTACGAATTGATTTGTTAATGGCGGACGCGATTGCGCAATATGCTAAAAAAAAACCTCCAAATGGGACAGGGGAAACTTCTGAAGCTTCCCTCTCCCTCTGTTGTTGACTGTTGGTGTGATAAAACAAACAACAACTATAAAACTTGCACCAGACATGCGAAAATAATTACGAAATAATTACGAAATAATTTCAAAATAATAACGAAAGAATTACAAAATAAATTGAAAAAATTGTTTCGAAACTAATTTACTCCTCACACTATTCCTGCATGGCTCAATATTGGATCGTAAGCTAGTTTAAATACGAATTAATAACGAATTACGAAATTAACGAATGAAACCGCCCAAGCCTATTGAGCAGTCTTTCGCATTTCCCTTTTTATTTATTTATTTATTATTTTATTTATTTACTGCATTTGTAGACCGCCGTTCTCAGCCCTAGGGCGACTCACGGCGGTGTACAACATATAAAAAACAATTTACAATAAAGGCAATATCATAAACAACAATAACAACATCACTATCAATAATACAATTACACTAAATCATTCGCGACGTCTCATCATAGAATCACAATCCAATCTCGTTATCCATATTCCGTTCCAATCATCATTGCCAATTGTTGTAGCACTTAGTCAAACGCCTTCTCAAACAACCACGTCTTCAGTCTCTTGCGGAATGTCATAAGGGAGGGCGCCTGTCTGATGTCTACAGGGAGGGTGTTCCACAGCCGGGGGGCCACCACCGAGAAGGCCCTATCCCTCGTCCCCGCCAGGCGTGCCTGTGAGGCAGGTGGGATCGAGAGAAGGGCCTCCCCAGACAATCTCAAGGTCCTCGTGGGCTCGTAGGCCGAGATGCGGTCAGACAGGTATTTTGGGCCGGAACCGTTTAGGGCTTTGTAAGCCAACACCAGCACCTTGAATTGGGCCCGGTAGCAGATCGGCAGCCAGTGGAGCTGGAACAACAAGGGCATTGTGTGCTCCCTGCGTCCCGCTCCTGTTAGTAACATGGCTGCCGCGCGCTGGACTAGCTGGAGCTTCCGAGCCATCTTCAAGGGCAGCCCCACGTAGAGAGCATTGCAGTAGTCAAGGCGGGATGTGACCTTTTTTTTTAGTGGATTAAGCTGCATCTTTTCTCAATTTTCCTTGAAGCCAATGTAGACGAAGTCTTGGGCTATTTCAACATCTCCACCCTCCACTTTGGCGTTATGTGACTCAGCAACGGTCATTATTTTTTGTTTCCTCACCTTCAGCGGTGACCCTGCGTTTGCATTTTCTTCCTCGACCCACACTGAGAAATGTTTCTGACCTTCTCTTTTTCTGCAGCCAACTTGTCCATTACGTTCCCTTGAGCTCCTGAAATGGTAGAAAATGTTACCACCGCACGAAAGAAAATATCAGCACGTTTTAAAACCTGATGTCAAAATTCGACAGACTAATTGGATTGTAATTCCAGAAAAACTGAAATTTTATTTTCGGCTCAACGGCTGGAGCCGAGGTGTTTAGACTAGACCTGCCGCCTTCCCGCTCTTAGGGAGCAGACAGGGTCCTTGACAGATCTTGCAATTTAGCGGGAATTTTCTCTCTCCTTAAAGTGCTCTTTCCGACGGAGATGGCTTTGCATTTTGGGGCCAAAAAAATAAACACGACTGCCTTCTGCAGCTGTCACACTTTTTCATCTTAATAGTCATAACAAGGTGGGCTTTTCACCTCTCCGCTGTCTCGGCTCCGATAAAGGCACTCGGCTCGAACGCTAAACATCCCTGGGGGGACAAAATGGTTTTGAAGAAGAAGAAGAAGATTTAGTTATTTCGAGGTTTTATATACCGACCCTCTCACCTTCAAAGAGGGATTCGGACCGGTTCACAACATGTGTTAACATACAAAGAATATACAATAACAACACAATGCCACTTCATAACACGATTAAAATATCAGCACCATACACATTATCATCCCAGTT
This sequence comes from Anolis sagrei, assembly GCF_037176765.1. Taxonomy (NCBI): domain Eukaryota; kingdom Metazoa; phylum Chordata; class Lepidosauria; order Squamata; family Anolidae; genus Anolis; species Anolis sagrei. Next base: position 10,038,329 of record NC_090029.1, read on the forward strand.
AAAAGAGCCAAATCGTCCAACACCATCACAATCCCATTCATCATCCTCCTTTCATGTGGGCAAAGAATTAAATCAGTTGTCAAATGCCGCGTTCCACAACCAGGTCTTTGTTAGTTTCCTGAACGTCATGAGGGAGGGGGCAGTTCTGATCTCTAATGACAGGGAGTTCCAAAGTCGAGGGGCCACCACCGAGAAGGCCCTGTCCCTCGTCCCCACCAGCCGTGCTTGTGCAGGCGGTGGGACCGAGAGCAGGGCCCCTCCAGATGATCTTAGTGGTCTTGATGGTTCGTAGGGGAGAATACGTTCAGAGAGGTAAACAGGGCCAGAGTCTTTTAGGGCTTTATAGGTTAACACCAGCACTTTGAATTGTGCTCGGAAGCTAATCGGCAGCCAGTGGAGTTCGAGTAACAGCGGAGTAGTGTGCTCCCTGTACCCAGCACCCGTTAGTAATCTGTCTGCCGCGCGTTGTACTTGCTGCAGCTTCCGGGCAGTCTTCAGAGGCAACCCCACGTAGAGAGCATTGCAGTAGTCTAAGCGGGATGTAACCAAAGCGTGTACTACCGTGGCCAAGTCAGCCCTCCCAAGGTACGGACGCAGCTGGCGCACAAGTTTTAATTATGCGAATGCTCCCCTGACCACCGCTGAGACCTGGGGTTCCAGGCTCAGCGATGAATCCAGGAGAACTCCCAGACTTCGTACCTGTGCTTTTAGGGGGAGTGTGACCCCGTCCAGCACAGGCTGTAACCCCGTACTCTGTTTGGCATTACGACTGATCAGGAGTACCTCTGTCTTGTCTGGATTTAGTTTCAATCTGTTGTCCCTCATCCAGTCCGTGACAGTGGCCAAGCACCGGTTCATGACCTGAACAGCCTCCTTAGAAAGAAGAAAGAAGAAGTAGAAATTCGCAACCTCTGCAAACAATGGAAGAGGGATCAGAACGCAGAACGGTGGCCAAAAGGCAAAGAAGAGGAGCAAGAACCATCCTGCCTACCTGCGTGACCGCATTTCTGTGTACGAACCCACACGATCTCTTCGATCATCTGGAGATCACTTGGACTAAATTTGGCAGAAATATCTGATACTGGTGGGGCTGGGGAGGGGGGTTGATTTTGTCATTTGGGAGTTCTAGTTGCTGGGATTTATAGTTCACCTACAAACAAAGAACATTCTGAATTCCACCAATAAAGGAATTGAACCAAACTTGGCACACAGAACTCTAATGACCAACAGATAATATTAGAAGGGTTTGGTGGCCATTGACCTTGAATTTTAGGTCCTCCATGCACAATGGAGGACCTTCTTGCGGCAACACCAGAGGCACTCCAAGTGGCCAGATACTGGTCAAAGGACATCTAATCAACTACCTAACTCACAATTCTGTATTTTGCCTTTTTTTTTGTTGCTTTGTTCTGTTAGAAATGTAATACAATCGAATGGTTGCACTGACATGATAAATAATAATAATAATAATAATTATTATTATTATTATTAATTATTTAATAATTATTAATTATTAATTATTAATTATTATTTAATAATTATTATAATTAATAATTATTAATTATTATTAATAATAATAATAATAATAATTATTATTATTACTATTACTGAGGGGCTCTGCAGTAATCACCAAATTACAGAGTACAGTTCATGTCATTGCAGAATACATTCACCAGCAAATACTTTTTTTTTTGGTTTCAGGGTTTTGAAAATCGGGATGTGTATTCTCGAATCCACATTTCTATGACCTGGTAGAACAATGTAGACTTGAGAGAATCAGCAGAATAAATAAACTTCACAGCCTTTGGGGATGGCGAAGTGCACTTTCTGGAGTTCTTTTATCTTTATTTGTTTGCAAAAATTAAGTTCCCACTCCTCAGCTCAGCTCCGACACCCCGGCAAGGTTTACAGGTTTCGAGAGAAGACGCGAAAATAATCGTGACATGCAAATTACAGTATAAAAGGAAATTACCCCAAATTGGCAAAAAAAAAGGCTAAAAGCAGCCTTTTAAAGAGAGTGACAACAAGCACTTCGAGTAAAAGCAGGTGAATAGTTAAAAGGAATTTTTATATATATATAGAAAGGATATCGCCCAGCAGTGAATAGGCAACGAAACTCAACATAGAAACAAGGGTGGATTTCTAGCAAGGGGACTTTCAATATAAGGAGAATGTTGCAAAAGCAGGATTTGTGATATCATTGAATTGTATATGAGACTGCTTAAATATCCTAAAGCAGTGTTTCTCAATCTGGGGGTCGGGACCCCTGAGTGGGTCACGAGGGGGTGTCAGAGGGGTCGCCAGGAACCATCAAAAAACACAGTATTGTATTTTGGTCATGGGGGTCCTGTGTAGGAAGTTTGGTCCAATTCTATCATTGGTGGGGTTCAGAATGCTCTTTGATTGTAGGTGAACTATAAATCCCAGCAACCACAACTCCCAAATGTCAAGGTCTATTTTTCCCAAACTCCACCAGTGTTCACATTTGGGCATATTGAATATTCATGCCAAGTTTGGTGCAGATCCATCATTGGTTAAGTGGACAGTGCTCTCTGGATGTAGGTAAACTACAACTCCAAAACAAAAGGTCAATACCCACCAAACCCTTCCAGTATTTTCTGTGACCCAAGTTTGGTCCAATTCCATTGTTGGTGGGGTTCAGAATGCTCTTTGATTGTAGGTGAACTATAAATCCCAGCAACCACAACTCCCAAATGTCAAGGTCTATTTTTCCCAAACTCCACCAGTGTTCACATTTGGGCATATTGAGTATTCATGCCAAGTTTGGTCCAGATCTATGATTGTTTAAATCCACAGTGCTCTCTGGATGTAGGTGAACTACAACTCCAAAACAAAAGGTCAATACCCACCAAACCCTTCCAGTATTTTCTGTGTCCCAAGTTTGGTTCAATTCCATTGTTGGTGGGGTTCAGAATGCTCTTTGATTGTAGGTGAACTATAAATCCCAGCAACCACAACTCCCAAATGTCAAGGTCTATTTTTCCCAAACTCCACCAGTGTTCACATTTGGGCATATTGAGTATTCGTGCCAAGTTTGGTCCAGATCTATCATTGTTTAAGACCACAGTGCTCTCTGGATGTAGGTAAACTAGAACTCCAAAACTCAAGGTCAACGTCCACCAGACTCTTCCAGTACTTTCTGTTGGTCATGGGAGTTCTATGTGCCAAGTCTGGTTCACATTTGGCCTTATTGAGTATCTGTACCAAGTCTGGTCCAGATCCATCATTGTTTGAGTCCACAGTACTCTCTAGATGTAGGTGAACTACAACTCCAAAACTCAAGGTCAATGCCCACTAGACCCTTCCAGTATTTTCTGTTGGTCATGGGAGTTCTATCTGCCAAGTCTGGTTCACATTTGGCCTTATTGAGTATCTGTACCAAGTCTGGTCCAGATCCATCATTGTTTGAGTCCACAGTGCTTTCTGGGTGTAGGTGAACTACAACTCCAAAACAAAAGGTCAATACCCACCAAACCCTTTCCAGTATTTTCTGTGTCCCAAGTTTGATTCAATTCCATTGTTGGTGGGGTTCAGAATGCTCTTTGATTGTAGGTGAACTATATATCCCAGCAACTACAACTCCCAAATGACAAACTCAATCTCCCCATCAACCCCAGTATTCAGATTTGGGCATATTGAGTATTCGTGCCAAGTTTGGTCCAGATCCATCATTGTTTGAGTCCACAGTGCTCTCTGGATGTAGGTGAACTACAACTCCCAAACACAAGGTCAATACCTACCAAACCCTTCCAGTATTTTCTGTTTCCCAAGTTTGGTTCAATTCCATTGTTGATGGGGTTCAGAATGCTCTCTGATTGTAGGTGAACTATAAATCCCAGCAACCACAACTCCCAAATGACAAAATCAATTCCCCCCAACCCCACCAAATTGGGCATATTGAGTATTCGTGCCAAGTTTGGTACAGATCCATCATTGTTTGGGGCCACAGTGCTCTCTGGGTAAACAAACACAAAGAAATTGATTACATTTTTTTTTGCTCTGGTGAAGGGATTTGAACTGGGTGGCCTTAAGTATTTTCTATTGGTCATAGGGGTTCTGTGTGGGAAGTTTGCTCCAATTCGATCGTTTGTGGGGTTCAGATTGCTCTTTGATTGTAGGTGAACTATAAATCCCAGTAACTACAACTCCCAACTGTCAAGGTCTATTTCCCCCAAGTTCAATCTGTGTTCCTAGTTGGGCATATGGAGTACTTGTGCCAGGTTTGGTCCAGATCCATCATTGTTTAAGTCCACAGTGCTCTCTGGGTGTTGGTGTACTACAACTCCCAAACTCAAGGTCAATGCCCACCAAACCCTTCTAGTGTTTTCTGTTTGTCATGGGAATTCTGTGTGCCACGTTTGGTTCAATTCCATCGCTTGTGGAGCTCAGAATGCTCTTTGACTGTAGGTTAACTATATGTGTGTTTAGTTAGTTAACTATATATCCCAGCAACCACAACTCCCAAATGTCAAGGTCTATTTTCCCCAAGTTACATCTGTGTTCCTAGTTGGGCATATGGAGTATTCGTGCCATGTTTGGTCCAGATCCATCATTGTTTGAGTCCACAGTGCTCTCTGGAAGTAGGTGAACTACAACTCCAAAACTCAAGGTCAGGGAAGGGAAGGATAGGAGAAAGAGAGAGAGCAAAGGAGGGAGGAAATAAGGAAGGAAGGGTGGAAGAGAGGGATGAAAGAAAAAAAGAGAAGGAAGGAAAAAAGGGATGAAGAGAAGGATGGAAGGAAGAGAAGGATAAAGGAAAGAGAGAAGGAAAGAAAGAAAAGGGGAGGCAGGAAGGAGAAAGAGAGAGAGGGAGGCAAGAGGAAAAGAAGGACAGCAGGGTGGAAGGGAAGGGAGGGAAGGGAAGGGAGGGGAGGGGAGGGGAAGAGAGGAAGGAAGGAAGGAAGGAGAAAGGAAGAGAGGGAGGAAAGAGGGAAGGTAGGACAAAAGGGTGGAAGGGAAGAATGGATGGAAGGAAGGGAAGGATGAAGGAAAAAGAGAAAGACAAAAGGGGAGGAAGGAAGGATGGTGAAAGCGAGAGAGGGAGGAAAAAGGGAAGGAAGGCTGAAAGGGTGGAAGGGAAGGATGGAAGGAGAAAGAGGGAGGGAGGTAAAGAGGAAGGAAATAGAGAAGGAAGGAAAGACAAAAGGGTGGAAAGGAAGGAAGGAAGGAAGGATGGATCGATGGATCGATGAATCGATGGATTGATGGAAGGGCAGGAGGAAAGAAAGAGAGAAGGAAGGAAGGATAGGATGTTGATAGGATAGGATGTTGATAGGATAGGATGTTGATAGGATAGGATGTTGATATTGACAAGCTGGAATGATATTGACAAGCTGGAATGATATTGACAAGCTGGAATGTGTCCAGAGGAGGGTGATTAAAATGATCAAGGGTCTGGAGAACAAGCCCTATGAGGAGTGGCTTAAGGAGCTGGACATGTTTAGCCTGAAGAAGAGAAGGATGAGAGGAGATATGATAGCCATGTATAAATATATGAGAGGAAGTCACAGGGAGGAGGGAGCAAGCTAATCTCCATGTCCTAATCTCCATGGAGATTAGGACAAGGAACAATGGCTTCAAACTACAAGAGAGGAGATTCCATCTGAACATGAGGAAGAACTTCCTGACTGTGAGAGCCATTCAGCAGTGGAACTCTCTGCCCCGGAGTGTGGTGGAGGCTCCTTCTTTGGAAGCTTTTAAACAGAGGCTGGATGGCCATCTGTCAGGGGTGATTTGAATGCAATGTTCCTGCTTCTTGGCAGAATGGGGTTGGACTGGATGGCCCATGAGGTCTCTTACAACTCATTGATTCTATGATTCTATGAAAGGAAGGACAAAAGGGTGAATGGGAAGGGAAGGAAGGAGGGAGGGACGAAAGGGTGGAAGGGATGGATGGATGGATGGAAGGAAGGGAAGGATGAAAAAAAGGGAAGGAAAGAATGAAAAAGGGGAAGAAGAAAGGATGGTGAAAGCGAGAGAGGGAGGAAAAAGGGAAGGAAGGCTCAAAGGATGGAAGGGAAGGATGGAAGGAGAAAGAGGGAGGGAGGTAAGGAGGAAGGAAATAGAGAAGGAAGGAAAGACAAAAGGGAGGGAAGGAAGGAAGGACAAAAGAGTGGAAAGGAAGGAAGGAAGGAAGGATCGATGGATCGATGGATCGATTGATGGATGGATGGATCAATGGATCGATGGATCGATGGAAGGGCAGGAGGAAAGAAAGAGAGAAGGAAGGAAGGATAGGATGTTGATAGAGAGGAGGGCCTGAGTTTGCCCATACCTGATCTATACTGTAGAATTAGCACAGTTCGATGCCACTTGAACTGCCATGGCTCCATGCTATGGAATCCCAGACTTTATAGTTTAAGGAGTCACCAGCTCTCTTTGGCAGGTAAGGTGAAAGAGTGCATAAACAGCAATTGACATGATTCCATAGCATTGAGCTACAGCAGTTCAGGTGGCGTCAAACTGTGCTAATTCTACAGTGTGGATCCACCTGCAGAGGCGGCCCTAGGTAATTTTCAACGGTAAGCAAACAGTATTTTGGCACGCCCCCCCCCCCCAACCAATCATTGATATATATTTTCTATTTGTCTTGGGAGTTCTGTGTGCCATATTTGGTTCAATTCCATCATTGGTGGAGTTCAGAATGCTCTGATTGTATGTGAACTATACATCCCAGTAACTACACTTGCCGCACTTGCTCCCTTGCCTGGCCCGCTTTGGGTCCAGAGGCGTGCCTGAAGACCCTGGTGTGTGCACCAAAAGTCACCTCTTCTCCTGACTTTCTCCTCAGCCATTGGGACCAAGAGAGAGAGAGAGAGACAGAGAGACAGAGACAGAGACAGAAGCGGAGATGACTGCCTTTCCTGAAGGTAGGCACAAAAACAAAGGAGGGAGCAGAGGTGGGAGATACCTCCAGCCAGAGGGACTCTCTCTCTCTCTCTCTCGGTCCCAATGGCTAAAGAGAAAGTCAGGAGAAGAGGTGACTTTTGGTGTGCATGCTGGGGTCTTCAGACATGCCTCCGGACCCGAAGCGGGTCCCCTTGGACCACCCGCGGATTGGGGAGAGGAGAGGAGGTGAGTGGAGTGCCGGGGGATCAGGAAAGGGAGCCGGTCATGGGGAAGGAATCGAATACGGAGAACGATTGAGCACCAGCTCTGCTCGCGCACCCGGTGGCCGGGTGGAGCAGGAACGAGAGGGGTTAGGCGAGGCTCAAGGGCCCGACCCCTTTGGGAAGAGGATCGCCCGGCAGCGAGGCAAGAGAGCCGAGGCTCCCCCCGGACTGCTAGGACTGTTGTGAGCCGAGGGGGCGCTCCTCAAGTGGCGGTTGAGGGGCATTTACAGAGGCGCCTCTGCACCCCTGGCAAAAAAAAGTGTTCTGAGACTGCTTACTTCGCATAATGGACGAGCCGCCCCTGTCCACCCGGTTGACAAACATTCTCCGGCTTCCCATTCTAAAGAAGGCCTGCGTGCCTCCGCTGATGTGTGTTTCTTTCCTTCTTCCCCCACCGCTGGAGGCTTTTTAGTATTTCAATCCCTTCTGAATTAAATCCACCAAAGCATCGGAGACTTTGAGGAGGAACTCCGTCTCCCAAGGGGCTTGATGCATTTTCTGGGCAGCCTCAGCCCATCTTGCGCATCTTCCTCTCTTTCCTCCTCCGGAGAATCATTTCCACTGTACCTCTTCTGCTCTCGGCTGTTGCAGAAACATTTGCGGTGCAACGTAATAGGGTTTTCTCCCTGGGGCGGCTTTCTGCTTCCTTCCCGCTTTTCTTTTTCTTAAAGAGAGAAAGAGAATGAAGAAGAAAAGAGGTATACGATGCACACTGTGTGCTCGTGTAACATCTCAAGTCCATAGTATTGTCTGAGGATGCAGATATTGCACTGCCTTGTCCTTGAAGGCAAGGACAAAATAATCTCCATCCCTTTGGCCCCCATTGCAGGAGCAAACAAATATTTCTTTGCAATTTTCTTCGCCTGTTGTTTATTCTCTTCTGAGTGTTCTCTGATGCCCAGAAATACATTTGAATCAAAGAAGAGAAGAGGAAATCCTCACGGTTTTGCATGAACCATATATTCCCTGTACTAAAAACCAAAGGCAAGCTAACATGAGTGAGTGCATCTACACTGGAGAATTAATGCAGTTTGACACCACTTGAACTTCCCTGGTTCAATGCTATGGAATCGTGGAGCTGTAGTTTGGCACCCTTTGGCAATTTTGGGGGAAAAATGCATTCATAATTTTTGTAAAAGGAAAAATGATGTTATATCCTTTTGGCACATGTGATTCTCCATGAAAACCACTAGTCAAGGAAAGGCATGGTCTTGTTAAGAGTTAGAAAAGGGATGTTCACAAGCATTTATGTAATGGCACACAGGTAACTCGGCTGTTAAACTGATAAATCATGAGGTTCTTGTGGGTTTTTTCGGGCTATAGAGCCATGTTCTAGAGGCATTTCTCCTGACGTTTCGCCTGCATCTATGGCAAGCATCCTCAGAGGTTGTGAGGTCTGTTGGAAGTAGGAAAAATGGGTTTATATATCTGTGGAATGGCTGGGGTGGGGCAAGGAGCTCTTTCCTGCTGCAGTTAGGTGTGAATGTTTAGCTGATCACCTTCATTATCATTTGAAGGCCTGCCTGAGCCTGGGAAAATCTGTTGCTGGGAGGTGTTAATCTGTGCCTGGTTTTTTCCTCTCTGTTGTTTAGCTGTTATAACTTTAGAATGCTAATGAAGGTGATCAGCTAAACATTCACACCTAACTGCAGCAGGGAAGAGCTCCTTGCCCCACCCCAGCCATTCCACAGATATATAAACCCATTTTTCCTACTTCCAACAGACCTCACAACCTCTGAGGATGCTTGCCATAGATGCAGGCGAAATGTCAGGAGAAATGCCTCTAGAACATGGCTCTATAGCCCGAAAAAACCCACAAGAACCTAGTGATTCCAGCCATGAAAGCCTTCGACAATACATTGATAAATCATGTCTTTGAACTGCCAAGGACAAAGACATGCCATTGCACAAAAATCATATGCTTAGCTAGTAGAGTTTTGAAAAGTATCTTTGAGGTTGGAATCCAAAAGTCACTGAAGTCAAAAAGCATGCTGATAACAAAATGGAGTCTTGAGTCTGAACATGCTCAATACAATCACATGTCTGTAGCCCCCCCCCCCCACACGCACACACACACCCCAAAGAGGTACAGTCAACTAACTTACTCTGGTTGCTTGCAACATGCACGATGGAGGACCTTCTTGCGGCAACACCAGACCAAACTTGACACAAAAATTCCATATGCCTAAATATGAACACAGATGGAGTTTGGAGGAAATAGACTTTGACATATGGGATTTGTAGTAACTGGGATTTATAGTTCACTACAATTAAAGAGCATTCTGAAACCCACAAACGACAGAAATGGGGCAAACTTCCCACACAGAACCCCCATGACCAACACAAAATACTTAAGGCCATCCAATCCAACTCTCTTCACCAGGGCAAGAAAATGTAATCAGAGCCCTCCTGACAAAGAGCCATCCAGCCATAGATATAGATAGATATGATTCTCTCACACACAGAGAGATATAGTATCATAGATTTGAAAGAGACCCTTAAAGAAGGACTATGATATATTGCATATTCCAGAGTAGGCAAACCAGACACTCTCCACATCAACACTGACAAAGAAACAACAAGAAATACTGTTTACTCACAAGCAGAAAGGAATTACATATATTAGAAACCAACACTTTCTCATTACTTTATTTTCCAGATCACCAGACTGGGCCACAGCAATGCGTGGCAGGGGACAGCTAGTGAATAATAAATCTTTCCCAGAAAGCCCTAAATTTGTGCATCCATATGTCAGAATCCACTCAAACAACTAGCAATGTATTCCAAATCCCAGGCACTAAAATGCCAAATGCTTTGCCAGCAAGGCTTTTCCCGAGTTCTCGTGGATTTTCCCATCGCTTTGGCCCTATGGTTCATTGCTTGGCTCCCTCCGAACAGCTGGAGGCCATTTCAGTCCCGCAACTATGAGTTAACTGGCTGTGAAAACATGCCACATTTAATAGATGCAGCTTCATTATCGTACGGGCGGAGAGAACGTGCCGCTCTTGAAATTCCCAATTTCGCCTTGCTGCGTCAGATCTGGCCCGGCTAACTGGGCGAACCCTTTCTGCATTTACCCCATCGTTTGGTGCAATCTTTTGATTGCTGTTTCTTTTTGCTTCGAGTTTTGTTGATGTTGTTGCTTGCTAATATTCTCCAGCGATTGTTTAATGGGCTGTGAAATTTGAGATGGTTCATTAATCACAGTTTAATCAAGGCATTTGAATGGGCACACCTATCCGTGCTCGGCAGCTTTCAAAATCCAGCGTCAATGGAAGGAGAGGGATCTGTAGGCACAAGCAAAAAGCTTTGCCAACCAGCATTACATTGGGAATATTAGAAGGTATGTCCTTACCAAAACTGACTACTAGGTAGGGACATCTACACCAGCATTGGGGGTCGGGACACTGGGGGGGGGGACCCCTGGGGGGGTCGGGAGGGGGTCCTGACCCCAATGCTGCAAAAAATGGGTGCTAGAAATAACAAGCAAGCAAAAAGTGGGTGCTAGAAATAACATCATACAAAACATGACTGGCACAACCTGGGGATCACAACCAGACACAGTGAAGTAGTGAAATTACTACTCTATGTTAAATTTTTGGTGTATAGCTCTATGTTTACATATGGCAGATAGGGAAGAATAGGCACAGACAGGGTAGCAACAGAAGAGATAGGATTCATTTGCATATGTGAAGCCGATTGGTCATATGCAGATTAGCGTAGGCCCAGGATTTGAAAAGGCTGCTAGGCCAAAATGACAGTTGGGGAGAACAGAGCTGAACATTCCAAAGGGGTGGAGCCAAGGTTTTGAAAGAGGCAGTTAGAGTGAGAGAGTTTCAAAATGACAGTTAGGAATCTTGTGTGAAAAGGACAGTTGGTTTTTTTGAGTGTCTGTTAGAAATAAGCAGTTATGAAGATGTGTTAAAGACTTCTGATATAGAGAAGTAGTTAGTTAAATAGAGCCCGAGTTTTAAGGAACATAAAGAAAGCCAGTGTTGTTTTAGTCAGAATATAATTCAGCCAAGAGTGTGTAAAGCAAGTAACATGTTTGTGAATGTGAAATATTGAACGTCTATTCAGAAAAGTAAACCAAGTAAATGCTACTGACTGGAAGCCTCAAGATTGCAACAAAACATAAATGTAACCACAAGTGTTGAAGCCAGAAGTTATAAATAAACTGTGTTACTTCGTTATACACAAGAGTGTCTCATTGCCTGTGAATAAAGGTACAAAGGTTAAACAGCACGCAGAAAGTCCCAGCCAATATAAAAGAAGAAACTGAATCAGTATAAGAGCAAAGAGGTTTTTAATAAGGAAATAGTCCCTCTCCCAACCCCCAATGCTGCAAAAAGTAGGTGCTAGAAATAACAAGCAAGCAAAAAGTGGGTGCTAGAAATAACATCATACAAAACCTGACTGGCACAACCTGGGGATCACAACCAGACACAGTGAAGACATCTGCCCTTGCGCTATGCTACTCTGCTGCTGAGTATGCATACCCAGTGTGGAACACATCTCACCATGTTAAAAAGAGTGGATGTGGCTCTTAATGAGACATGCCGCATTATCACAGGATGTTTGCACCCTACATCACTAGAGAAATTATACTGTTTTGCTGGTATTGCACCACCCGGCATTCGCCGGGAAGTAGCAACCTGTAATGAAAGGACCAAGGCACGAACATCTCTGGCCAATCCTATGTTCAGATATCAGCCAGCAAGCCATCGCTTTAAATCAAGAAACAACTTCCTAACATCTACAGAGATATTTGCGGGAACACCTCAGCAAGTAAGAATCCAAAAGTGGCAGGCTAAAACTCGGAACCTCAACCGGTGGCTGATACCAGATGAGAAACTCCCCCCTGGGCACACAAAAGACTGGGAGACTTGGAAGGTGCTGAAAAGACTGCGCTCTGGCATCATGAAATGCAGAGACAATTTTAAGAAATGGGGCCACAAAGTGGAGTTAGAGGGGTCACTAAAGACCATCAGAAAACACAATATTTTCTGTTGGTGGTGGGATTCTGTGTGGGAAGTTTGCCCCAATTCTATCATTGTTGGGGTTCAAAATGTTCATTAATTGTAGGTGAACTATAAATCCAAGCAACTACAACTCCCAAATGTCAAGATCTATTTTCCCCAAACTCCACCAGTATTCACATTTGGGCATGTTGAGTATCCATGCCAAGTTTGGTCCACATCCATCACTATTTGAGTCCATGGTGCTCTCTCGATGTAGGGGAACTACAACTCCAAAACCCAATGTCAATGCCCACCAAACCCTTCCAGTATTTTCTGTTGGTCGTGGGAGTTATGCGTACCAAGTTTGGTTCAATTCCATCATTGGTGGAGTTCAGAATGCTCTTTGATTGTAGATGAACTATAAATCCCACAAACTATAACTCCCAAATGTCAAGCTCTATTTTCCCCCAAACTCCACCAGTGTCACATTTGGGCATATTGAATATTCGTGCCAAGTTTGGTCCAGATTCATCATTGTTTGAATCCACAGTGCTCTCTGGATGTAGGTGAACTACAACTCCAAAACTCAAGGTCAATGCCTACCAAACTGTTCCAGTATTTCCTGTTGGTCATGGGAGTCCTGTGCGCCAAGTTTGGTTCAATTCCATCATTGCTGGAGTTCAGAATGCTCTTTGATTGTAGGTGAACTATAAATCCCATGAACTATAACTCCCAAATGTCAAGCTCTATTTTCCCCAAACTCCACCAGTGTTCACATTTGGGCATATTGAATATTCGTGCCAAGTTTTGTCCAGATTCATCATTGTTTGAATCCACAGTGCTCTCTGGATGTAGGTGAACTACATCCAACTACAAAACTTAAGGTCAATGCACACCAAACCCTTGCAGTATTTCCTATTGGTCATGGGAGTTCTGTGCACCAAGTTTGGTTCAATTCCATCGTTGGTGGGGTTCAGAATGCTCTTTGATTGTAGATGAACTATAAATCCCAGCAACTACAACCCGCAAGTGACAAAATCAATCCCCCCACACCACCACCACCAGTAATCAAATTTGTGCATATCAGGTATTTGTGCCAAATTTGGTCCACTGAATGAAAATACACCCTGTATATCAGATATTTACATTACAATCCATAACAGTTATGAAGTAGCAATGTTATGGTTGGGGGTCACCACAACATGAGGCAGTGGTTCTCAACCTTCCTAATGCCGCGACCCCTTAATATAGTTCCTCATGTTGTGGTGACCCCCAACCATAACCCTAACATTATGAATCGCCATGTAAATAATGATCTGCAGGATGTATTTTCATTCACTGGAGCAAATTTGGCACAAATACCCAATATGCCCAAATTTGAATACTGGTGGGGTTGGCGGGGGGATTGATTTTGTCATTCGGGAGTTGTAGTTGCTGGGATTTATAGTTAACATGTAAACAAAGAGCATTCTGAACCCCACCAACAATGGAATTGAACCAAAGTTGGCACACAGAACTCCCATGACCAACAGAAAATACTGGAAGGGTTTGGTGGGCATTGACCTTGAATTTGGGAGTGGTAGTTCGCCTACATCCAGAGAGCACTGTGGGCCCAAACAATGATGGATCTGGATCAAACTTGGCACGGATACCCAATATACCCAAACGTGAACACTGATGGGGTTTGGGGGAAATAGACTTTGACATTTGGGAGTTGTACTTGATGGGATTTATAGTTCACCTACATTCAAGAAGCGTTCTGAACCCCACCAATGACAGAATTGGGCCAAACTTGGCACGGATACCCAATATGCCCAAACGTGAACACTAATGGGGTTTGGGGAAAATAGACTTTGACATTTGGGAGTTGTACTTGCTGGGATTTATAGTTCACCTACATTAAAGAAGCGTTCTGAACCCCACCAATGACAGAATTGGGCCAAACTTGGCACGGATACCCAATATGCCCAAACGCGAACACTGATGGGGTTTGGGGGAAATAGACTTTGACATTTGGGAGTTGTACTTGCTGGGATTTATAGTTCAACTACATTCAAGAAGCGTTCTGAGCCCCACCAATGATAGAATTGGGCCAAACTTGGCACGGATACCCAATATGCCCAAACGTGAACACTGATGGGGTTTGGGGAAAATAGACTTTGACATTTGGGAGTTGTACTTGATGGGATTTATAGTTCACCTACATTCAAGAAGCGTTCTGAACCCCACCAATGATAGAATTGGGCCAAACTTGGCACGGATACCCAATATGCCCAAACGCGAACACTGATGGGGTTTGGGGGAAATAGACTTTGACATTTGGGAGTTGTACTTGCTGGGATTTATAGTTCAACTACATTCAAGAAGCGTTCTGAGCCCCACCAATGATAGAATTGGGCCAAACTTGGCACGGATACCCAATATGCCCAAACGTGAACACTGATGGGGTTTGGGGGAAATAGACTTTGACATTTGGGAGTTGTACTTGATGGGATTTATAGTTCACCTACATTCAAGAAGCGTTCTGAACCCCACCAATGATAGAATTGGGCCAAACTTGGCACGGATACCCAATATGCCCAAACGTGAACACTGATGGGGTTTGGGGGAAATAGACTTTGACATTTGGGAGTTGTACTTGCTGGGATTTATAGTTCACCTACATTCAAGAAGCATTCTGAACCCCACCAATGATAGAATTGGGCCAAACTTGGCACGGATACCCAATATGCCCAAACGTGAACACTGATGGGGTTTGGGGGAAATAGACTTTGACATTTGGGAGTTGTACTTGCTGGGATTTATAGCTCACCTACATTCAAGAAGCGTTCTGAACCCCACCAATGATAGAATTGGGCCAAACTCGGCACGGATACCCAATATGCCCAAACGTGAACACTGATGGGGTTTGGGGGAAATAGACTTTGACATTTGGGAGTTGTACTTGCTGGGATTTATAGTTCACCTACATTCAAGAAGCGTTCTGAACCCCACCAATGATAGAATTGGGCCAAACTTCCCACACAGAACCCCTATGACCAACAGAAAATACTGTGTTTCCTGATGGTCTTTGGCGACCCCTCTGACACCCCTTCGTGACCCCTCCAGGGGTCCCGACCCCCAGGTTGAGAAACACTGACATAAGGAACTGTTTTAAGGGGTCGTGGCATTAGGAAGATTGAGAACCACTGATCTACACTGTGAAACTGACACCACTGTTGTGGCTCAATGACATGGATTCCGAAGAGTTATAGTGACCCTCTCCTCTCCGTTTGCCAAGTATAGCTAAGCTAACTTGGTGCGCTTGGAAATAGGAGCTCGGCGAGGGATATTTACATTGCTGTTGAATTATTTAAGCAAACACAGGAGGACAAATGGGTCTAGGAAATTGCGGCCGCTCCACCGAGGGTTCAGCCAAACCCGGCCAGGATGCCAGCGATGCCGTTTGTCCTCTGCTGTTGTCTCAAATAACTCAACGGGAGAGTAAACACTGCCCGGTGACAGCTTTATTTTCTGCCAGCTGTCACTGGGGAGACTGTACAGAGACCTATTTGTTCTAATGGACACCAGGACAGAAATGCATGGAGCATCCTTCCAGCTCCCCTGCGCTGACTCCTCTTACTTCCTCACTGCTCTTGAGGAGATCTGCATGGAGGAATGGGCTTTACTGGTTACTAAGGCAATCCCTCGTTTTCCAAGGAGGATTGTCTTCCAGTATTCTTGTGGGTCCGTATGTGGCTGTGGAGCCCTATTCTGCCATTTATTTTCCGAGCCCAATTTAAGGTGCAGGTTCTCACCTACAAAGCCCTGAACGGTTTGGGACCACCCTACCTGCGTGACCGCATCGTTGTCTACGAACCCACACTTTCACTCCGGTCATCTGGGGAAGCCCTGCTCGTGATCCCGCCCGCGTCACAAGCACGCTTGGTGGGGACACGAGACAGGGCCTTCTCCGTGGTGGCCCCCCACCTCTGGAACGCCCTCCCGAAAGACCTCAGACAAGCCCCTACACTGGCAATCTTCAGAAAGAATTTGAAAACCTGGCTGTTCAAATGTGCCTTCTCAGACTAGGAACCTCAGTACCCAATCCCAGAAGCACTTTAGTTAGAACCAAGACCACTGCACACTGCACACCGCACTTATATTATAATCCCATATCCCTCCGACACATCAGCACTTTTAATCCTGTACCCCTACTCCGGCCAGCTCAGTTGTTGTATTGCTATTGTTATTGTTTCTCTGCTTAATTGTTTTATTTGCTAGGTATTGTATTGTTGTATTGTGTGGGCTTCGGCCTGTTGTAAGCCGCATCGAATCCTTCGGGAGATGCTAGCGGGGTACAAATAAAGTTATAATAATAATATAATATAATATAATAATTCTTGCTCTGCATCTTCTTCCGCAGTGAGGGCATTGGTTTCCAGGTGGAACGCGGTCTCGGTCGGGGTTGGCTTGACACGCCTTCCTCTTGGCACGCTTCTCCCTTTCGCCCTCCATTCGTGCCTCTTCAAATTCTGCAGCACTACTAGTCACAGCTGACCTCCAGCTGGAGCAGTCAAGGGCCAGAGCTTCCCAGTTCTCAGTGTCTATGCTGAAGTTTTTAAGGTTGGCTTTGAGCCCATCTTTCAATCTCTTTTCCTGCCCACCAACATTCCGTTTTCTGTTCTTGAGTTCGGAGTAGAGCAACTGCTTTGGGCGACGGTGGTTGGGCATCCGGACAACGCAGCCGGTCCAGCGGAGTTGATGGCGGAGGACCATCGCTTCAATGCTGGTGGTCTTTGCTTCTTCCAGCACGCTGACGTTTGTCCACCTGTCTTCCCAAGAGATTTGCAGGATTTTCTCTGCCCCGGAGTGTGCTGGAGGCTCCTTCTTTGGAAGATTTTAAACAGAGGCTGGATGGCCATCTTTCAGGGGTGATTTGATTGCAATATTCTTGCTTCTTGGCAGGGGGTTGGACTGGATGGCCCATGAGGTCTCTTCCAACTCTTTGATTCTATGATTCTATGTTGTCTCTCCTAGTTGAGGTCTACCTATGATATCAATTACAGGCCTCCCTCATATTTTTAAGTGGGAGAACTTGTACAATTGGTATCTGGCTAAATACGTTTTTCCTCACTGTACATTGTAGAAAAATGGATATATATCCAGGTCAATTGGCAAAAGATATTGACCTGAAGAGACCGAGACAGTGTGCACAGAACCAATGTGGCATCATGGTTTGGCCATTGGACTATGACTCTGAAGTCATAATCCAAAGTGGGGTCAAATCCCACTCATTCGGTGATATGTAGGGTCACACATATTCCCAGGTCTAGAATACCCTGTGATAGGTTCAACATAAAAAGGTAAAGGTAAAGGTTGTCCCCTGACATTAAGTCCAGTCATGTCTGACTCTGTGGTGTGGTGCTCATCTCCATTTCTAAGCCAAAGAGTTGGCGTTGTCCATAGACACCTCCAAGGTCATGTGGCCTGCAAGACTGCATGGAGCACCGTTACCTTCCTGCCAGAGCGGTACCTATTGATCTACTCACATTTGCATGTGTTTGAACTGGTAGGTTGGCAGAAGCTAGGGCTGACAGTGGAAGCTCACGCCGCTCCCCAGAATCGAACCTGCGACCTTTTGGTCAACAAGCTCAGCAGCGCAACGCTTTAACCCACAGCACCACTGGGGACTCCTAGGTTCAACGTAGGTTCAGGAGAGGAAAAGCAGGTGTGTGAGGAATGATGTCATGAGAGGAACTGAGGCCTTTTAAACTGGTTTCTACTAGTATAATCCTTTGTGAGAGCAATGTTGTATTCAGGTGAACAGCTCTGCCTTGAGTCCCCTTGAGAAGATGGGGTGGAATATAAATAAAGATTATTATTATTATTATTATTATTATTATTATTAAAAGGTAAAGGTTTTGCCCTGACATGAAGTCCAGTCATGTCCGACTCTGGGGTGTGGTGCTCATCTCCATTTCTAAGCCGAAGAGCCAGCGTTGTCCGTAGACACCTCCAAGGTCATGTGCCCAGCATGACTGCATGGAGCACCCTTACCTTCCCGCCGGAGCGGTACCTATTGATCTACTCACATTTGCATGTTTTTGAACTGCTAGGTTTGCAGAAGCTAGGGCTGACAGCGGAAGCTCACGCTGCTCCCCAGAATCGAACCTGCGACCTTTCGGTCAACAAGCTCAGCAGCTCAGCGCTTTAACCCACGGCACCACTGGGGACTCCTAGGTTCAACATAAAAAGGTAAAGGTAGTCCCCTGACATTAAGTCCAGTCATGTCTGACTCTGGGGTGTGGTGCTCATCTCCATTTCTAAGCCGAAGAGCCAGCGTTGTCCGTAGACACCTCCAAGGTCATGTGGCCAGCATGACTGCATGGAGCACCCTTACCTTCCCACCGGAGCGGTACCTATTGATCTACTCACATTTGCATGTTTTTGAACTGCTAGGTTGGCAGAAGCTAGGGCTAACAGCGGAAGCTCACGCTGCTCCCCAGAATCGAACCTGCGACCTTTCGGTCAACAAGCTCAGCAGCTCAGCGCTTTAACCCACTGCGCCACCGGGGACTCCTAGGTTCAACATAGGTTCACCATTATTCAAGAATGGCTTGAAGTCACCCAACCACAACAACAACAGAGTGCATTGAGTTTTAAATATATGCATACACTTACCTATGAATTGATGACAACTAAAATGCTAACCGTGTTGTAGAGTATGCCTTTATAGATGAAAATTGTATAGTAATTTGACAGCGGCGTGAACGTTTCAATCAAACAAGCCGGGAAGTGCGCACGCATTGCAGCACAAAGCGTTTGGGAGCGGAGTTCTCTTTCTGCCTCCCTTTATGGGCACGGGAAGACAT
The DNA here is from genome assembly GCF_037176765.1 of Anolis sagrei. NCBI lineage: Eukaryota > Metazoa > Chordata > Lepidosauria > Squamata > Anolidae > Anolis > Anolis sagrei. Next base: position 10,057,277 of record NC_090029.1, read on the forward strand.
AAAGGAAATGCATACCATGACAGGCCTCTAGATATATATTTTATACGGCTCTGTCTGGCGGAGAGACGTGTCGGATCGGATGCATTCCCTGGAACTCGTGTCCCGAGCTTGACTCTCTCCCGTCTTTGTGGAGGGTGACAAGCCAGGGGTGAAACCAAAGAGAGCTGTCAACCTTCTTCTTCGTTAGCGTTGGCTAATGAGGTGTTTATCGGGATGACAGGACACCTGCTTTCCCCCCTTTATAAACTCAATAATTTATGAACAGGATTAAAGGCACAGAGCGCTCCGAAACGGCACCCGCGATGTGTGCCTTCTGGGTATCGGCCAAAGAAAGCAGGACAATGAGTTACACTTGAATAATGCGCTGAGATATTTATTTCCACCTTCTGTATCAATTATACAGGGACTTTTTTCCCCCGGCTTTTATGTTTCTCGCTCTCAGCTTTTAATCCATCTTGGAGACACGCCAGTCCCTTGTTCAGAGGTGTGTGTTATGCTTGAGCTACTTGTAGGTGTGGTAATGCCAATGGAGATTGCAGGTAAGGGCAAAATGGAGGTTATACCTGATACACCTAGGGAGGGTATCGTGCACAGGACAAAGGAGTGAGCCAACCAAAATGGCATATAATCATAGAATCATAGAATCAAAGAGTTGGAAGAGACCTCATGGGCCATCCAGTCCAACTCCCTGCCAAGAAGCAGGAATATTGCATTCAAATCACCCCTGACAAATGGCCATCCAGCCTCTGTTTAAAAGCTTCCAAAGAAGGAGCTTCCACCACATTCCGGGGCAGAGAGTTCCACTGCTGAACGGCTCTCACAGTCAGGAAGTTCTTCCTCATGTTCAGATGGAATCTCCTCTCTTGTAGTTTGAAGCCATTGTTCCGCGTCCTAGTCTCCAAGGAAGCAGAAAACAAGCTTGCTCCCTCCTCCCTGTGGCTTCCTCTCACATATTTATACATGGCTATCATATCTCCTCTCAGCCTTCTCTTCTTCAGGCTAAACATGCCCAGCTCCCCAAGCCGCTCCTCATAGGGCTTGTTCTCCAGACCCTTGATCATTTTAGTCACCCTCCTCTGGACACATTCCAGCTTGTCAATATCTCTCTTGAATTGTGGTGCCCAGAATTGGACACAATATTCCAGATGTGGTCTAACCAAAGCAGAATAGAGGGATAGCATGACTTCCCTAGATCTAGACACTCTGCTCCTCTTGATGCAGGCCAAAATCCCATTGGCTTTTTTTGCCACCACATCACATTGTTGGCTCATGTTCAACTTGTTGTCCACGAGGACTCCAAGATCTTTTTCACACGTACTGCTCTCGAGCCAGGCATCGTCCCCCATTCTGTATCTTTGCATTTCATTTTTGCATGCATCCCTATACTTTTTTATTTATAAATTTTTTTTATTGAAAGAATATATAATTACAAGGAAAGTGGGGGAATATTGTGTAGTAGATAGGAAAGTAGAAAATGAGAAACATCAAGGGGGGAAAAGAAAAAAACAAAACAGTAAATCATAATATAAGGAAAAAAATGAAAAATTGAAAAGAAAACAAAGAAAATGTGATTGGGTTGTTGTAGGTTTTTTTCGGGCTATATGGCCAGGTTCTAGAGCAGTGTTTCTCAACCTGGGGGTCAGGACGTTTGCCCAGGGGATGTTGCCCGGATGTTTTGATGTTTTACCACGTTCGAGGGAGGCTTCTCTCGTGTCCCTACATGGGGAGCTGGAGCCGACAGAAGGAGCTCATCCATGCTCTCCCTGGCCACCTTGATTAGAATTTAATGGCCTTGCAGCTTCAGTGCCTGGCTGGTTGCTGTCTGGGGAATCCTCCCAACAAAGGATTCCCCCAGGCAGGGAGCAGCCAGGCTTTGAAGCTGCAAGGCCATGCAGTGCTAATCAAGGTGGTCAGTTGCAACATTCACACTTGCCTCCAACAGACAAGAGTTCTTTCTCCCATCCTGGACATTATTCTGCAGATATATAAACCCCACATGCCTAGTTTCCAACAGACCTCACAACCTCTGAGGAGGCCAGCCATAGATGCAGATGAAATGTCAGGAGAGAGTGCTTCTGTAACATCGCCATACAGCCTGGAAAATTCACAGCAACCTAAGTCAAAGTTGACGTGACCAACAAATATAAACAGCAACAATTCCACAACTCTCAAATCCAGATCATGACGAAGAATGTTTTAGCATCTCCAACCTTCTAGAGAGAAGTTGAGTAACTCACCACTGAGGCATAGATAGAGGCCATAGTGTAAACTGAAATATTAGGGAGGAGGAGAGGTGTTAGCATATTGAATAAGTCATCCTATAACATTTGGGTTTTGGTAGTGGTGGGAGCATTCCTGCCACCTCTCATGCACAATTGGCCCTCGTAGTGTTGCCCGCTACATCTTGCTTCCCCGAGAAGGCGAAAACTGCTGGTGTTATTTGTCCCACGTAGAAAGGATGTGTAGCTACTTCTTCGCTTCCCCCAAATATTGCTCATCACGCAAACCCCATCATTCCCTCTCCAGTAATTATTCAGATGACACCAAGACACTTCTGGGCATTAGTCATTATTGTCAGAAACAAGGTTGTGGAATGAGAAGGCAACCCTACCCACTCAGCCATTGAATCGTGGCCAATGGAGATCATTCTCAGCAGAGACAATTCCTCAAACTGAATTCAGCTGCCTACTTCTTGTGGGGCTGGCAGATTAAATAAATCAATGCAACATATGCTTGTGGCTACACAACATATGCTCATGGTCCCTGATAGCACAGCAGATTCAATTAATAAAGTCCACAAATGCCTATTACTGGACAAGTTGTCCATCTTTTGGTCCACTTGTCCTCAGTTGACAGTTTTTACTCAGTAGTGATATCTCCATCTCTGATACTCCACAGCAGACTTTGAAGATGTTCCTCAGACATTTATCTCCAGGATACTCTGTATCTACTCAGGCATTTATCTCCAGGTCTACAGGTCTCTGTAGATGTTCCTCAGGCATTTATCTCCAGGATACTCTGTAGCTACTCAGGCATTTATCTCCAGGTCTACAGGTCTCTGTAGATGTTCCTCAGGCATTTATCTCCAGGATACTCTGTAGCTACTCAGGCATTTATCTCCAGGTCTACAGGTCTCTGTAGATGTTCCTCAGGCATTTATCTCCAGGATATTCTGTAGCTACTCAGGCATTTATCTCCAGGTCTACAGGTCTCTGTAGATGTTCCTCAGGCATTTATCTCCAGGATATTCTGTAGCTACTCAGGCATTTATCTCCAGGTCTACAGGTCTCTGTAGATGTTCCTCAGGCATTTATCTCCAGGATATTCTGTAGCTACTCAGGCATTTATCTCCAGGTCTACAGGTCTCTGTAGATGTTCCTCAGGCATTTATCTCCAGGATACTCTGTATCTACTCAGGCATTTATCTGCAGGTCTACAGGTTTCTGTAGATATTCCTCAGGCATTTATCTCCAGGATACTCTGTAGCTACTCAGGCATTTATCTCCAGGTCTACAGGTCTCTGCAGATGTTCCTCAGGCATTTATCTCCAGGATATTCTGTAGCTACTCAGGCATTTATCTCCAGGTGTACAGGTTTCTGTAGATGTTCCTCAGGCATTTATCTCCAGGATATTCTGTAGCTACTCAGGCATTTATCTCCAGGTCTACAGGTCTCTGCAGATGTTCCTCAGGCATTTATCTCCAGGATATTCTGTAGCTACTCAGGCATTTATCTCCAGGTCTACAGGTCTCTGCAGATGTTCCTCAGGCATTTATCTCCAGGATATTCTGTAGCTACTCAGGCATTTATCTCCAGGTCTACAGGTCTCTGCAGATGTTCCTCAGGCATTTATCTCCAGGATATTCTGTAGCTACTCAGGCATTTATCTCCAGGTCTACAGGTCTCTGTAGATGTTCCTCAGGCATTTATCTCCAGGATACTCTGTATCTACTCAGGCATTTATCTCCAGGTCTACAGGTTTCTGTAGATATTCCTCAGATCTTTAGCTCCAGGATACTCTGTATCTACTCAGGCATTTATCTCCAGGTCTACAGGTCTCTGTAGATGTTCCTCAGGCATTTATCTCCAGGATACTCTGTAGCTACTCAGGCATTTATCTCCAGGTCTACAGGTCTCTGTAGATGTTCCTCAGGCATTTATCTCCAGGATACTCTGTATCTACTCAGGCATTTATCTGCAGGTCTACAGGTCTCTGCAGATGTTCCTCAGGTATTTGTCTCCAGGATACTCTGTATCTACTCAGGCATGTATCTCCAGGTCTACAGGTCTCTGTAGATGTTCCTCAGGCATTTATCTCCAGGATACTCTGTATCTACTCGGGCATTTATCTCCAGGTCTACAGGTCTCTGTAGATGTTCCTCAGGCATTTATCTCCAGGATACTCTGTATCTACTCAGGCATTTATCTCCAGGTCTACAGGTCTCTGTAGATGTTCCTCAGGCATTTATCTCCAGGATACTCTGTAGCTACTCAGGCATTTATCTCCAAGTCTACAGGTCTCTGTAGATGTTCCTCAGGCATTTATCTCCAGGATACTCTGTATCTACTCAGGCATTTATCTCCAGGTCTACAGGTTTCTGTAGATATTCCTCAGATCTTTAGCTCCAGGATACTCTGTATCTACTCGGGCATTTATCTCCAGGTCTACAGGTCTCTGTAGATGTTCCTCAGGCATTTATCTCCAGGATACTCTGTATCTACTCAGGCATTTATCTCCAGGTCTACAGGTTTCTGTAGATATTCCTCAGATCTTTAGCTCCAGGATACTCTGTATCAACTCAGGCATTTATCTCCAGGTCTCTATAGATGTTCCTCAGGCATTTATTTCCAGGATACTCTGTATCTACTCAGGCATTTATCTCCAGGTTTACACGTTTCTGTAGATGTTCCTCAGGTCTTTATCTCCAGGATACTCTGTATCTACTCAGGCATTTATCTCCAGGTCTACAGGTCTCTGTGGATGTTCCTCAGGCATTTATTTCCAGGATACTCTGTATCTACTCAGGCATTTATCTCCAGGTCTACAGTTTTCTGTAGATATTCCTCAGATCTTTATCTCCAGGATACTCTGTATCAACTCAGGCATTTATCTCCAGGTCTCTATAGATGTTCCTCAGGCATTTATTTCCAGGATACTCTGTATCTACTCAGGCATTTATCTCCAGGTTTACAAGTTTCTGTAGATGTTCCTCAGGTCTTTATCTCCAGGATACTCTGTATCTACTCAGGCATTTATCTCCAGGTCTCTATAGATGTTCCTCAGGCATTTATCTCCAGAATACTCTGTATCTACTCAGGCATTTATCTCCAGGTCTACAGGTCTCTGTAGATGTTCCTCAAGAATTTATCTCCAGGATACGCTGTATTATCTCCAGGTTTACCGGTAAATATGGTAAATAAATAAATAAATAAATAAATAAATAAATAAATAAAGAATAGAGGGCTGAAAATATGCCGAATCATTTCAAACTCACTTCCTGAGTCGTAACAAAAATGGTGGAGAAAGCTTTGGAAGAGCAAAGGGACTTTCGGGTTGTTAAAATGCTTCAAAATTGCTTCAAAAAGGCAACTTTAATGAAATTATTACAAGTAAAGAGTAATCCGACGCGGCTCTAACTTCTCTGGTTGAGGAAAAGTGTTCTTGCCAGACATCAAGGGAACCACTGAGCACATAGGGAAGCTGATGAGGAAACACAACATACAAACTATCTACAGACCCACCAAATCCAACAAATGCTATGTTCAGCAAAGGACAAGAGGGATCCTCTCACTTCTGCAGGAGTCTACCGTGTACCTTGCACCTGTGGACAAGTCTACAGAGGGACCACCAAATGCAGCAGCATTGCCCAGACACGAATCAAGGAACATGAAAGGCACTGCAGACGAGTTCAACCAGAGAAGTCAGCCATAGCAGAGCACCTGATGAACCAACCTGGATACCGTATATTAATTGAGATCACAGAAATGGTGGACCACTCTCACAACCACCATGTCAGACTACACAGAGAAACCATTGAAATCCACAAGAAGCATGTGGACAATGTCAACAGAAAGGAGGAAACCATGAAAATGAACAAAATCTGGCTACCAGTATTAAAAACTGTAAAATTACAACAGCAAAACCACAGAGACATCTAATCACCTCTCAACAAAAGATTGCCCCAGGCACTGCCAGGCCATCAAATGCTAATCAAGGTGGTGAGTTGAAACATTCACACCTAGCCCCAACATACAATAGTCCTTTGTCCCACCCTGGCCATTCCACAGATATATAAACCCTTTTTCCTAGTTCCAACAGACCTCACTACCTCTGAGGATGCTTGCCATAGATCAGTGTTTCTCAACCTGGGGGTCGGGACCCCTGTGGGGGTGTCAAAGGGGTCGGCAAAGACCATCAGAAAACAGTATTTTCTGTTGATCATGTGGATTCTGTGTGGGAAGTTTGACCCAATTCGATTGTTGGTTGAATTCAGAATGCTCTTTGATTGTAGGTGAACTATAAATCCCAGCAACTAAAACTCCCAAATGTTAAGGTCTGTTTTCCCCAAACTCCACCAGTGTTCACATTTGGGCATATTGAATATTTGTGCCAAGTTTGGTCCATATCCATCATTGCATGAACCCATGTACTCCTCTGGATATAGTTGAACTACAACTCCACTCCCAATCTTAATATCAATACCCACCAAACCCTTCCAGTATTTTCTGTTGGTTGAGGAAGGTCTTTGTGCCAAGTTTGGTTCAAATTCATTTTTGGTGGAGTTCAGAATGCTCTTTGATTATAAGTGAACTATAAATCTTAGCAACTACAACTCCCAAATTACAAAATTAATCCTCCCACTAGCATCCACATTTGGGCGTATTGGGTATTTGTGCTCAATTTGGTTCAGTGAATGAAAATACATCCTGCATATTGGATATTTATGACTTATAACAGTAGTAAAATGGCAGAGATATCAAGTAGCAACAAAACAATATTATGGCTGGGGGTCACCATAACATGAAAAACTGTATTAATGGGTCACGGCAAAAGGAAGGTTGAGAACCACTGCCATAGATGCAGGCGAAATGTCAGAAAATGCCTCTAGAACAGTGGTTCTCAACCTTCCTACTCCCTCTGTTGGCTCCAGCTCCCCATGTAGGGACATGAAAGAAGCCTCCCTCGAGCGTGGTAAACCATCAAAACATCTGGGCAACATCCCCTGGGCAACGTCCTTGCAGATGCCCAGGGGATGTTGCCTGGATGTTTTGATGTTTTACTACGCTCGAGGGAGGCTTCTCTCGTGTCCCTACATGGGGAGCTGGAGCCGACAGAGGGAGCTCATCCATGCTCTCCCCGGCCACCTTGATTAGAATTTAATGGCCTTGCAGCTTCAGTGCCTGGCTGGTTGCTGTCTGGGGAATCCTCCCAACACCAGAAGCGACTTGCAGTTCCTCAAGCAGTTCCTGACATGACAAAAAAAAAAAAAAAGAACCAAACTGTCAACTTATGGAGACCTCACAGTTTTCTTAGACTCATGCATGGTTTACCCAGTTCCTTCTTTTGAAATATGGCCAACAACACCTGGCATTTATTGACCCCTTAACACAGTTCCTTGTGTTGTGGTAACCCCCAACCATAACAGGTTGAGAAACACTGGTCTACAGACATCACATGCAACTCCTGGAACGATTCCATCAGCACTGCCTCTGAAAAATCCTGCAAATCTCTTGGGAAGACAAGCGGACAAATGTTAGCGTGCTGGAAGAAGCAAAGACCACCAGCACTGAAGCTATGCTCCTCCGCCATCAAATCCTCTGGATTGGCCACGTTGTCCGGATGCCCGACCACCATCTCCCAAAGAAGTTGCTCTACTCCGAACTCAAGAACGGAAAACGGAATGTTGGTGGACAGGAAAATAGATTGAAAGACAGGCTCAAAAAATCTGGCATGGACACTGATAACTGGGAAGCCCTTGCCCTTTACCACTCCAGTTGGAGGTCAGCTGTGACCAGCAGTGCTGCAGAATTTGAAGAGGCACGAATGGAGGGTGAAAGAGAGAAACGTGCCAAGAGGAAGGCATGTCAAGCCAACCCTGACTGGAACCACCTTCCACCTGGAAACCGATGCTCTCACTGTGGGAGAAGATGCAGAGGGCTCCACAGTCACCTACAAACCCACCACCAAGACACGACACTTGGAGCACCAACATCCTTGGACTACGAGGGATCGCCTAAGCAAGTAAGTACCATTGGTGTCCTGTCATGGTCATGCCAATGGGTGGATTCTGGGTTTGTTGTTCAGTCGTTCAGTCGTCTCCGACTCTTCGTGACCTCACGGACCAGCCCACACCAGAGCTCCCTGTCGGCCGTCACCACCCCCAGCTCCTTCAAGGTCAGTCCAGTCACTTCAAGGATGCCATCCATTCATCTTGCCCTTGGTCGGCCCCTCTTCCTTTTGCCTTCCACTTTCCCCAGCAAAATTGTCTTCTCCAGGCTTTGCTGTCTCCTCATGATGTGGCCAAAGCACTTCAACTTGGTCTCTAGTCTCCTTCCCGCCAGTGAGCAGCCGGGCTTTATTTCCTGGAGGATGGACTGGTTGGATCTTCTTGCAGTCCAAGGCACTCTCAGAACTTTCCTCCAACACCACAGTTCAAAAGCATCTCTCTTCCTTCGCTCAGCCTTCCCTAAGGTCCAGCTCTCACATCCGTAGGTTACTACAGGGAATACCATGGCTTTGACTAGGCAATGGATCTTTGTTGCCAGTCTGATGTCTCTACTCTTTACTATTTTATCGAGACTGGACATTGCTCTCCTCCCAAGAAGGAAGCGTCTTCTGATTTCCTGGCCACAGTCTGCATCTGCAGTAATCTTTGCACCTAGAAATACAAAGTCTGTCACGGCCTCCACATTTTCTCCCTCTATTTCCCAGTTGTCAATCATTTTTGTTGGGTTTTTTTATGTTTAGCTGCAACTCGGCTTTTGCGCTTTCTTCTTTCACTTTGATTAGAAGGCTCCTCAGCTCCTCCTCGCTTTCGGCCATCAGAGTGGTGTCATCTGCATATCTGAGGTTGTTAATGTTTCTTCCAGCAATTTTCACCCCAGCTTTGCATTCATCCAGCCCCGCACATCCTCGCATGATGTGTTCTGCATACAAGTTAAAAAGGTTGGGTGAGAGGATGCAGCCTTGCCGTACGCCTTTCCCAATCTTGAACCAGTCTGTTGTTCCGTGGTCAGTTCTGACTGTTGCTCCTTGGTCCTTGTACAGATTCCTCAGGAGAGAGACAAGGTGGCTTGGTATTATTTTATTTATTTATTTATTTATTTCATTTACTTATACCCCGCCCTTCTCACCCCGGGGGGGACTCAGGGCGGCTTACAGTGGTGGCACAATTAGATGCCCAAGGCAATTCACAAGTAGTACAAATACAAACAATTCAACAATTAATTAAAAACATCAGTACATAATAAAATCATAAAACAATCTCATGCTCAGAGTTCAGAGTCCATATATCCAATCCATTCCATTTGTCCTTGTCTATCATCAGAACCTTCAGTTAACTGTCAGAATGACCAAAGGCTTGATCCCAGATCCAGGTCTTCAGTTTTTTCCTAAACACCAAGAGGGAAGATGACGATCTAATCTCCCCGGGGAGTGAGTTCCACAGGTGGGGGGCCACCACTGAGAAGGCCCTGCTCCTCGTCCCCGCCAGCCTCACTTGTGACAGTGGCGGAGTCGAGAGCAGGGCCTCCCCAGAAGATCTTAAGCTTCGAGATGGGACGTAGAGGGAGATCCGTTCGGACAAATACACTGGGCTGGAACCGTATAGGGTTTTGTAGGTCAAAACCAGCACTTTGAATTGTGCTCGGAATTGGATCGGCAGCCAGTGGTATGGGTACTACAGTCCAAAGGAGCTTTTTCCCCAAGCATATTGCCAATGAGAAATGCATCAGCCACACAGTCACTTTCCCAATCCAGGTTGCATTGGATTCTGGCTCTGATATACAGATTTTTACACCTTGAATAATGCAATCTCATCACCTTCTCTTGGTCAGAAGTCAATAACATTGCTCTGAGCCTTCCATCTTGATGGAGAAGACAAGGAATCATTGAGGGCAATGGAAGGCCATAGTGGCAACCTTTCCCGATAGCTAAGTTGCAAAAGATGGCACAGCATCAAAGTCCGGCATGTGATATCCCTGCCTGGTATTATTTCCCCCCCCCCCCCCAATCTTCCTCTCCCTCCCTTTCTCTTTCTGTCTCTGCTTGTTAGGAGGAATGTGTGAAAATGGGAGAGAAGAAAGGATTAGAGAACAATAATGAGAGTAATTAAAAGGCCTTCCATCTCCTGCCAACTTAGCTTCTTTGAAAGCACAGCAGGACTTGGGTCTGTGTGTGTATCCGTAGTGAAGATCCCATTGGGAATCACCAACCGAAGCCTATTCCAAATCCCAACCAGCAAAGCCGCAGCTCTCCAAAGCAAGCCACGAAATGCAAGGTTAGGCAGTACATGCCCAAGGGCTGCTCTTGGAATCTCGTCCCTTCAAAATATCGAAATATAAGCCCTCCTGAGCTTCAGGAACAATTATTCCCATTTTAAAATATTGCCTTCGGTGCCTATTTTATTTCCCCGAAAGGATTTTGCTTGAAAATGCCTTTCTTTTTTGGATACCAGTGTCACAGAAAGATCCTTAAAAGAATATATACCCCATATACTTGAGTATAAACCTAGTTTTTCAGCCCCTTTTTTAGGCTGAAAAAGGCCCCTCGGCTTATACTCAAGTAAAGTATTATTTATTTATTTATTTATTATATTATATTATTTATTATATTACTCTATTATTATTATTATTATTATTATTATTATTATTATTATTACTAGCCGTCCCCTGCCACGTGTTGCTGTGGCCCGTTCTGGTGGTCATGGGGGTTCTGTGTGGGAGGTTTGGCCCGATTATATCGTTGGTGGGGTTCAGACTGCTCTATGATTATAGGTAAAGGTAAAGGTAGTCCTCTGACATTAAGTCCAGTCATGTCTGACTCTGGGGTGTGGTGCTCATCTCCATTTCTAAGCCAAAGAGTCGGCGTTGTCCATAGACACCTCCAAGGTCATGTGGCCAGCATGACCGCACAGAGCGCCGTTACCTTCCCACCAGAGTGGTACCTATTGATCAACTCACATCTGCATGTTTTCGAACTGCTAGGTTGGCAGAAGCTAGGGCTGACAGCGGAAGCTCACGCCGCTCCCCGGAATTGAACCTGCGGCCTTTCGATCAACAAGCTCAACAGCTCAGTGCTTTAACCCACTGCGCCACCAGGGGCTCCTCTGTGATTATAGGTGAACTATAAATCCCAGCAACTACAATTCCCAAATGTCAAGATTCTATTTTCCCCAAACTCCACCAGTGTTCACATTTGGACATTCATGAGTATTCGTGTAGAGTTTGGTCCAGATCCATCATTGTTTGAGTCCACAGTGATCTCGGGATGTAGGTGAACTACAACTCCAAAACCAAAGGACACTGCCCACCAAAACCCACCAAACCCTTGCAGTATTTTCTGTTGGTCATGGGAAAACTGTGTGCCAAGTTTGGTTCAATTCCATCATTGGTGGGGTTCAGAATGCTCTTTGATTGTAGGTGAACTATAAATCCCAGCAACTACAACTCCCAAATGACAAAATCAATTTTTTGAGTGAAGGACATACATTGGGTTGTTAGGTGTCTTGTATCCAACTTTGATGTCAATTCGTCCAGGGGTTTTTGAGTTCTGTTAATCCCACAAACTAACATTACATTTTTATTTATATAGATGATGATTATGATTATTATTATGATGATTATTATTATGATTATTATTATTTTACTGACACAAAAGCACAGTATGTCACAGCAAATTATTATTATTATTATTATATTATTATTATTACATTTATTATTTTACTCTATTATTATTATTATTATTATTATTATTATTATTACATTTAACATTGTACATCATTTATTATTTTACTGACACAAAAACACAGTATGTCACAGCAAACGAGATCTATATGCTGGATTTCGTATCACAAAATCACAAGTCAAACACTTCCAAAGTGTCCGGAACGGTGTGATATATTTTCGAACGATGCGGCCTTTTGCAGTTGACAGATTGTGATTTTGGCAATGTTTATTGTTTCCAAATGCCAGCTGAGATCTTTTGGCACGGCACCCAGTGTGCCGATGACCACTGGGACCACCTGTACTGGTTTATGCCAGAGCCTTTGCACATTATTATTATTATTATTATTATTATTATTATTATTATTATGCTGTTTAACATCTACATGAAGCCGCTGGGTGAGATCATCCGGAGTTTCGGGGTGCGGTGTCACCTGTACGCAGATGATGTCCAACTCTGTCACTCCTTTCCACCTGCTACTAAGGAGGCCGTCGAAGTCCTGAACCGGTGCCTGGCCGCTGTAATGGTCTGGATGAGGGCGAACAAACTGAAACTAAATCCAGACAAGACAGAGGTACTCCTGGTCAGTCGCAAGGCCGAGCAGGGTATAGGGTTACAGCCTGTGCTGGACGGGGTCACACTCCCCTTGAAGGTGCAGGTTCGCAGCTTGGGTGTGACCCTGGATTCATCGCTGAGCCTGGATCCCCAGGTTTCAGCGGTGACCAGGGGAGCATTTGCACAGCTTCGGCTCGTGCGCCAGCTGCGCCCGTATCTTGGGAAGTCTGACTTGGCCACGGTGGTACACGCTTTGGTCACATCCCGCCTCGACTACTGCAACGCTCTCTACGTGGGGCTGCCCTTGAAGACGGCCCGGAAGCTTCAGCTAGTCCAGCGCGCGGCAGCCATGTTGTTAACAGGAGCAGGGCGCAGGGAGCATACAACGCCCTTGCTGTCCCAGCTCCACTGGCTGCCGATTTGCTACCGGACCCAATTTAAGGTGCTGGTGTTATCCTACAAAGCCCTAAACGGTTCCGGCCCAAAATACCTTGCAGACCGCATCTCGGCCTACGAGCCCACGAGGACCTTGAGATCATCCGGGGAGGCCCTTCTCTCGGTCCCACCTGCCTCACAGGCACGCCTTGCGGGGACGAGAGAGTGAGCCTTCTCGGTGGTGGCCCCCCGGCTGTGGAACACCCTCCCTGCTGAAGTTAGACAGGCGCCCTCCCTTATGGCCTTTCGTAGGAGCCTGAAAACATGGCTCTTCGAGTTGGCCTTCAATTGAGTGCCATATCATTGGAAATGATGACCGGAATGGACTACGACTATGAAATCGACTATGACCCCAGGATATGACGAAGCGGATTTTTAGTATAAGTATGTGTTATGTAGTATTAGATTGTTGTGTACTGTCTTGATTTATTGTAAACTGTCCTTTCTATGTTGTTGTTCACCGCCACGAGTCGCCCTAGGGCTGAGAGTGGCGGTCAATAAGTGCAAGAAATAAATAAATAAATAAATAAATAATAAATATTATTATTATTATTAAATTATTATTATTATTACATTATTATTATTATCACATTATTATTATTATTATTATTATTATTATTATTATTATTACATTATTATTATTATTAGAAACACAACAAGATGAGTTCACAGCAGACACTCTGCTGGCTGTTGAATTGGATCACACGTCGGACACTTCCCAAGTGTCTGGGACTGTGTGATGTATTGGCAAATAATGCATGCAGATCTCAGTAAGGTGGCCTTCTGCAGCTGGCAGTATCATCTTGTCAGCACTGATTGTGTTTAAATGCAGGTCAAGGTCTTGAGGCACTGCACCCAGGGTGCCGATCACCACTGGGACCACCTTGACTGGTTTGTGCCAGAGTCTTTGCAGTCCAATCTCTAAATCCTCATATCGTGTCATCTTTTCTCTTCAATCCTGATATCACCTGGGATTGCAACATCGACAATCCATATTTTGATTACTACTACTACTACTACTACTACTATTAACATCAGGTGGAAGTTGACCATAGTCACCCTGGAGGACATTGTTGTACTCCAGGTTCAGAAGAAGCCCTCTGACTTAAAACACACCACAAAAAGAGTCAAGAATCAAATCTTCTTCTATTGAAGCTTAGTAAATAGCCAGAAGAAATAAATAAATGCGTGTAAGAAAATCAGAAGCTTCCAAAAAAGTATTAGTCCATAAACAACCCAAAGCAATGTCCACACAAGAAATACAGGCAATCCAAGACAGCATTAATCCAGACAGGAATCAAGCAGGATGCAAAGACAACCCAAAATGCTAAAAAGCTCCACAGAAACAAGATCCCTTGAACATGACTTCCATGGCACAAGAACTTGGTTTCCAAATGATGCCTGATCTGATGAGACTTTTCTACAGGCAAACCTTCAATCCCAAAAATTGGTTTCGTTTTCCCCCAGTCTTTGACTTTAATTGACGAATTCTTTCAGATCTACGTAAACATTGGGCCTCTTGTTGATTCTGGCTAATCTCCAGCTGCCGACTCTGCTTATCTGTATTGTCGAAGGCTTTCATGGCCGGAATCACTGGGTTGTTGTAGGTTTTTTCGGGCTATATGGCTATATACCTAGCTCCAGCAGACAAGAGTCCTTTGTCCCACCCTCGTCATTCCACAAATATATAAACCCTTTTTCCTAGTTCCAACAGACCTTACTACTTCTGAGGATGCTTGCCATAGATGCAGGCGAAACGTCAGGAGATAATGCCTCTAGGCCAGTGGTTCTCAACCTTCCTAATGCCGCGACCCCTTAATACAGTTCCTCATGTTGTGGTGACCCCCAACCATAACCCTATCATTATGAATCGCCATGTAAATAATGATCTGCAGGATGTATTTTCATTCACTGGAGCAAATTTGGCACAAATACCCAATATGCCCAAATTTGAATACTGGTGGGGTTGGCAGGGGGATTGATTTTGTCATTTGGGAGTTGTAGTTGCTGGGATTTATAGTTAACATGTAAACAAAGAGCATTCTGAACCCCACCAACAATGGAATTGAACCAAAGTTTGCACAGAGAACTCCCACGATCGAAAGAAAATACTGGAAGGGTTTGGTGGGCATTGACCTTGAGTTTGGGAGTTGTAGTTTGTCTACATCCAGAGAACACTGTGGGCTCAAACAATGATGGATCTGGACCAAACTTGGCACGGATGCTCAATATGCCCAAATGTGAACACTGGTGGGGTTTGGGGAAAATAGAGTTTGACATTTGGGAGTTGTAGATACTGGGGTTTATAGTTCACCTGCAATCAAGGAGCGTTCTGAACCCCACCAATGATAGAATTGGGCCAAACTTCCCAAACAGAACCCCATGCCCAACAAAAAATACTGTTTTTTCTGATGGTCTTTGGTGACCCCTCTGACTTCCCTTTGTGACCCCCTCAGGGGTCCCGACCCCCAGGTTGAGAAACACTGCTCTAGAGTCCGAAAAAAACCTACAACAACCAGAGGCTTATCTGACTCCTCATTAACTTTACCAGGTGTCAGACTGTTTTCCAAACTAGAATCTGGAGAGCTCAAAGATGGAAAGAGTAAACCTTTCTCCCAAGGCCTAATAGAAACATTCTCATGAGAATCTGCCCTTTGCACCGAAGCCTCTCTGTCAGTGTCTGCATGAAACTAGTTGATCAATGTGTTTCTATCTTGCACCTCAGAGTCAGTCCCAGCATCCCCTATGTCAGGAGCAACAGAGGACTGATTTCCCTCCTCATTACCCACATCAAACACAGAAAAATCACGCAAAAATCACGCAACATTCACAGGTTCAAGCACAGGGTCAGGTTCAATCACAAGCTGAGTCCCAACAGACATAACGATTCCTAGAGATATTAAAAATATAGCATTTCTATTGGTGGTTTTCTACTTTCACTAGGTCCTGGACCCCTAACTTCAGCAAATGTAGAGGGCGGGGGACTTTAGGAAATCCCAACTGCTGCCTCCCAGCTCCAATGGTTTTCTGTCCAGGAGCTGATCTTCTTAATGTCTAATGAGTGGAAAACATTCGTAGCATTACTCATTGCAGCCTTGAAGAAGAAACTTAACGAAGAACGATGTCCCTAGTCCACAATGAAGACAAAAAACTGAAAACTCACAAGCCCTACAACTAACCACCCCCTCTCCATGTCCACCTGCGACAGACTGGAGCTCCTGCAAAGAGGCGGAGGAGGCGGAGGAGAATGAATAACCAGCATATGGGTTGACATTTAAGATGCATAAATTATGTAGGGCTCCGTTTATGAAGCTTGTGTGAAATCCCCCCACCCCCCACCATAAGCAATTGAGGTTTACTGCTGAATCAGATTGAAACATGCTGAGGCCCCATGCTAGGCCAAGCTTAAGAGGTCCCATTGCAACATTATTGTGTGGTTTCAAGTCATTTCCAACTTATGGTGGCCCAAAGGTCTCCATCATGGGGTATTCAGGGACTGAGAGGCCCCATTGCAACATTGTTGTGTGGTTTCAAGTCATTTCCAACTTATGGTGACCCAAAGGTCTCCATCATGGGGTTCCATCATGGGGTTTTCAGGGACTGAGAGGTCCATTGCAACATGGTTGTGTGGTTTCAAGTCGTTTCCAACTTATGGTGATCCAAATGTCTCCATCATGGGGCTTTCAGGGGATAAGAGGTCCCATTGCAACATTGTTGTGTGGTTTCAAGTCGTTTCTAACTTATGGTGACCCAAAGGTCTCCATCATGGGGTTTTCAGGGACTGAGAGGTCCATTGCAACATTGTTGTGTGGTTTCAAGCCGTTTCCAACTTATGGTGACCCAAAGGTCTCCATCATGGGATTTTCAGAAGCTGAAAGGTCCCATTGCAACATTGTTTTGTGGTTTCAAGTCGTTTCCAACTTATGGTGACCCAAAGGTCTCCATCATGGGGTTTTCAGGGGCTAAGAGGTCTCATTGCAACATTGTTGTGTGGTTTCAAGTCATGTCCAACTTATGGTGACCCAAAGGTCTCCATCATGGGGTTTTCAGGGACTGAGAGGTCCCATTGCAACATGGTTGTGTGGTTTCAAGTCGCTTCCAACTTATGGTGACCCAAAGGTCTCCATCATGGGGTTTTCAGGGACTGAGAGTTCCCATTGCAACATGGTTGTGTGGTTTCAAGTCGTTTCCAACTTATGGTGACCCAAAGGTCTCCATCATGGGGTTTTCAGGGGCTAAGAGGTCTCATTGCAACATTGTTGTGTGGTTTCAAGTCGTTTCCAACTTATGGTGACCCAAAGGTCTCCATCATGGGGTTTTCAGGGACTGAGAGGTCCCATTGCAACATGGTTGTGTGGTTTCAAGTCGCTTCCAACTTATGGTGACCCAAAGGTCTCCATCATGGGGTATTCAGGGGCTGAGAGGCCCCCATTGCAACATTGTTGTGTGATTTCAAGTCATTTCCAACTTATGGTGACCCAAAGGTCTCCATCATGGGGTTTTCGGGGCTGAGGGGTCCCATTGCAACATTGTTGTGTGGTTTCAAGCCGTTTCCAACTTATGGTGACCCAAAGGTCTCCATCATGGGATTTTCAGAAGCTGAAAGGTCCCATTGCAACATTGTTGCGTGGTTTCAAGTCATGTCCAACTTATGGTGACCCAAAGGTCTCCATCATGAGGTTTTCAGGGGCTGAGAAGTCCCATTGCAACATGGCTGGGTGGTTTCAAGTCATTTCCAACCTATGGTGATCCAAAGGTCTCTATCATGAGGTTTTCAGGGGCTGAGAGGTCTCATTACAACATTGTTATGTGGTTTCAAGTCATTTCCAACTTATGGTGACCCAAAGGTCTCCATCATGGAGTTTTCAGGGGCTAAGAGGTCTCATTGCAACATTGTTGTGTGGTTTCAAGTCATTTCCAACTTATGGTGACCCAAAGTTCTCCATCATGAGGTTTTCAGGTGCTGAGAGGTCCCATTGCAACATGGTTGTGTTGTTTCAAATAATTTCCAACTTATGGTTACCCAAAGGTCTCCATCATGAGGTTTTCAGGGGCTGAGAGGTCTCATTGCAACATGGCTGTATGGTTTCAAGTCATTTCCAACTTATGGTGACCCAAAGGTCTCCATCATGGGGTTTTCAGGGACTGAGAGGTCCCATTGCAACATGGTTGTGTGGTTTCAAGTCGCTTCCAACTTATGGTGACCCAAAGGTCTCCATCATGGGGTATTCAGGGGCTGAGAGGCCCCCATTGCAACATTGTTGTGTGATTTCAAGTCATTTCCAACTTATGGTGACCCAAAGGTCTCCATCATGGGGTTTTCGGGGCTGAGGGGTCCCATTGCAACATTGTTGTGTGGTTTCAAGCCGTTTCCAACTTATGGTGACCCAAAAGTCTCCATCATGGGATTTTCAGAAGCTGAAAGGTCCCATTGCAACATTGTTGCGTGGTTTCAAGTCATGTCCAACTTATGGTGACCCAAAGGTCTCCATCATGAGGTTTTCAGGGGCTGAGAAGTCCCATTGCAACATGGCTGTGTGGTTTCAAGTCATTTCCAACCTATGGTGATCCAAAGGTCTCTATCATGAGGTTTTCAGGGGCTGAGAGGTCTCATTACAACATTGTTATGTGGTTTCAAGTCATTTCCAACTTATGGTGACCCAAAGGTCTCCATCATGGAGTTTTCAGGGGCTAAGAGGTCTCATTGCAACATTGTTGTGTGGTTTCAAGTCATTTCCAACTTATGGTGACCCAAAGTTCTCCATCATGAGGTTTTCAGGTGCTGAGAGGTCCCATTGCAACATGGTTGTGTTGTTTCAAATAATTTCCAACTTATGGTTACCCAAAGGTCTCCATCATGAGGTTTTCAGGGGCTGAGAGGTCTCATTGCAACATGGCTGTATGGTTTCAAGTCATTTCCAACTTATGGTGACCTAAAAGTCTCCATCACGGGGTTTTCAAGGGCTGAGAGGTCCCATTGCAACATTGTTGTGTGGATTCAAGTCGTTTCCAACTTATGGTGACCCAAATGTCTCCATCATGGGGTTTTCAGGGGCGGAGAGGTCTTATTACAACATTGTTGTGTGGTTTCAAGTAATTTCCAACTTATGGTGACTCCATCATGGGGTTTTCAGGAGCTGAGCATATATAACCTGCCCAAAGTCATCCAGTAGGTTTCCATCACCAAATGAGGAGTTGAACCCTGGTCTCCAGAGGCATAGCCCAACGCTCAGACTCTATTAATTCTACAATGTGGCTGCATTCATCAAGGAAGGTCATCTTTATCATTATCCAAGGCCTTTGTGGAGAGTATAAAAACTTAAGAAAGTGCTCATGAGCAGAAAAGAGAGAAAAGTCCAGGAAGGAAGCCTATTATCGCAAATATTGCCAGTTTTCAAACATCTCCCCTGTCAAAAGAGAGTCAGGGAGTGACAGGAAAATAATTAAATGGTTCCTGATGTCCCCATTTAGATTTGTCTCCATATCATCCGCACGTAGACACAGTTGCCTGATTCACATAGCATTGGGTTGTTGTGAATTTTTTGAACAGCATAGCCATGTTCCAGTAGCATTCTCTCCTGATGTTTCACCTTCGTCAATGGCAAGCATCCTCAGAGGTTTGTTCAGAGGTCTGAAACACACACACACACACACACTTCACTTGCTTCATTTCCAACAGACCTCTGAACAAACCTCTGAGGATGGTCACAGATGTAGGTGAAACATCAGAAGAGAATGCTACCGGGACATGGTGGTACAGCCTGAAAAACTCAAAACAACCCAGTGATGAAAGCCTTCAACTTCACATAGCTTTCTTTATGGGTAGATAAAGACAATTAGGGATCCCAAAGTCAATCAGATGATGTCACAGAGTCTCCAAGTTGACATGTAATTGCTAGTCTTGTTAAAAGATAAAAAGTGAGATATAATTAAATATAACTTTAAACAACAACTATATAATGTGATCTGGCTGTTTGGGAATCTCTGATGGTCTTGTCCATCAGCTCCAGTATTTCTCATCTTGGGGGTTTGGACCCCTGGGGGGATAGCGAGGGGGTGTCAGAGGGGTCGCCAAAGACCATCAGAAACACACAGTATTTTCTGTTGGTCATGGGAATTCTATCATTGGTGGGGGCCAATTCTATCGTTGGTGGGGTTCAGAATGCTCTTTGAGTGTAGGCAAACTATAAATCCCAGCAACATTAACTCTACAGTGGAGATACATCCTTAGAAAGGCAAGGAATAGACCCCCTCCCGTCTTCCCCCTTTCCAACAGGTGATATTTCTCCATGAAAATTCAACACTGTCTTGTTGGTGCATTTGCAAGCCACTCACAGTCAAGAGTCTTGTGGTTTGCAGAGAGACATTTGCTCCCTTTGTGTCCCCTGATGCACTTCTTCGACACGCTCAATTCCAAGTAGCAGGTTCAGATGATCCCAGGCTGACAAACGGCACAGGAGAGACGCAGGTGTCCTGAACCTGCAGCTCTTGAGTTTGCCTCCCTCCAGAGCCTTTTCCCCGGTCGATCGGTGCTCCGCTTCACCCCTCTGACATCTCACGCCGACAGCTCAGCAATCAAAGCAATGGTTGTACCAGCAGGCTCAGCATAATCCAAATGAGGTCGCCCAATGGGAATAGCCCGACTGCTCACTGGAGGGAAAGATACTAGAGACAAAGTTGAAGTACTTTGGCCACATCATGAGGAGACAGGAAAGCCTAGAGAAGACAATTATGCTGGGGAAAGTGGAAGGCAAAAGGAAGAGGGGCCGACCAAGGGCAAGATGGATGGATGGCATCCTTGAAGTGACTGGACTGACCTTGAGGGAGCTGGGGGTGGTAACGGCCGACAGGGAGCTCTGGCGTAGGCTGGTCCATGAGGTCACGAAGAGTCGGAGACGACTGAACGAATGAACAACAACAATGGGAATAGTAATAAACAGTAGCCTGGCTAATTTTTCCCTCTGCTTAGCTTGTCTACATTCCTCATTTCTCAAGGAGATGCCTGAAGGAATCATCAGGGGAGAGATGTGAAAGGAACCCCTGCATTAGAATGGACACCTTATGGGAAGAAGAGACAATGGTGTATCTACACCAGCGTTTCTCAACCTGGGGGTCGGGACCCCTGGGGATCATGAAAGGGGTGTCAGAGGGGTTGCAAAAAACCATCAGAATATACGACATTGGGTTCTGTGTGCCAAGTTTGGTTCAGTTCCATCACTGGTGTAGTTCAGAATGCTCTTTGATTGTATAAATCCCAGCAACTACAACTCCCAAATATAAAGATCTATTTTTCCCAAGGTCCACCACTGTTCACATTTGGACATATTGAGTATTGTAGCCAAATTGGGCCCAGATCTATCACTGTTTGCACCCAGAGAAGTAGGTAAATTACAACTCCCAAACTCAAGGCCAATGCCCACCAAACCTTTCCAGTATTTTCTGTTGATTATTGGAGTTCTGTGTGACTAGACTGATCCAATTCCATTGTTGGTGGAGTTCACAATTCTCTTTGATTGCAGGTGAACTATACATCCCAGCAACTATAACTTCCAAATGTCATGGTCTATTTTCTTCAAACTCCACCAGTGTTCACATTTGGGCATATTGAGTATTGGTGCCAAATTTGGTCCATATCTATCATTCTTTGCACCCACAGAGCTCTCTGGATGTGGGTGAACTACAGCTCCAAAACTCAAGGTCAGTGCCCACCATTGACCTTGGGAGTTCTGTGTGGCAAGTTTGGTTCAATTCAATCATTCGTGGAGCTCAGAATGCTCTTTGATTGTAGGTGAACTATACATCCCAGCAACTACAACTCCCAAATGTCAAGATATATTTTCCCCAAACTCCACCAGTGTTCATTTGCACCCACAGAGCTCTCTGGATGGAGGTGAGCTACAACTCCAAAACTCAAGGTCTATGCCCACCAAACCCTTCCAATATTTTCTGTTGGTCATGGGAGTTCTGTGTGCCAAGTTTGGTTCAATTCCATGGCTGGTGGAGCTCGGAATTCTCTTTCATTACAGGTTAACTATACATCTCAGCAACTACAACTCCCAAATGTCAATGACTATTTTCCCCAAACTCCACCAGTGTTCACTTTTAGTATTGGTGCCAAATTTACTCCAGATCCATCATTGTTTGAGTCCACAGTGCTCTCTGGATGTAGGCGATTTACAACTCCAGAGAATCAAGGTCAATGCCCACTAAACCCTTCCAGTATTTTCTGTTGGTCATGGGAGTTCTGTGTGCTGGTTCAAATCCGTCATTGGTGGAGTTCAGAAAGCTCTTTGATTGCAGGTGAACTATAAATCCCAGCAACTACAACTCCCAAATGACAAAATCAATCCCCCCTTTTCCACCAGTATTGAAATTTGGATGTATCGGGTATTTGTGCCAAATTTGGTCCAGTGAATGAAAATATACCCCGCATATCAGATATTTATATTATTATTCATAACAGGAGCAAAATTAGTGTTGTGAAGTAGCAACAAAATAATGTTATGGTTGGGGGTCACCACAACATGAGGAACTGTATTAAGAGGTCGCAGCATTAGGAAGGTTGAGGAAGACTAATCTATCTATTCTCTATTTATTATTTATCAACTACCTATCCATGCATCCTTTTTGTTTGTCTGTCCATCCATTGATGATTATCTATCTCTCTATCTATCTATCTATCTATCTATCTATCTATCTATCTATCTATCATCTATCTATCTATCTACCATCCTATTGTCTCTCTCTTCTGTCTCCATATCTAATTCACTGATTTATTGATCCTAATCTCTATTTATTTATTTGTCTATCTATCTAATCCCTATTTATCTAACTAATCCCTATCTACCAATCTACCATCTATCTCTCTGAATGTTTAATGTATATCCCAGCCTTCATCCTGGAGCAGCTTACATAAACATCAACTCAAAGCAATACAGAATTGCCAATCTGTATATATTAAAGAGCGCCTTGGTTGAAATTTGGTAAATTGGTGATGCATCAGCCCTCGTTGGCAGACAAGGCTAAAGACCTTGAAAGTGACAACTTTCAGGATTTCACAGCATCGAGCCAGAGCTGTTAAAGTGGTGTCAAACTGCATTAACTGTATAGTGTAGATCAGTGGTTCTCAACCTTCCAAATGCAGCTCCTCGCCTACAAACAAAGAGCATTCTGAATTCCATCAAGGATGGAATTGAGCCAAACTGGGTACACAGGACTCCTATGATCAGCAGAATATACTGGAAGGCTTTGGTGGGCATTGATCTTGAGTTTTAGAGTTATAGTTCACCTACATTCAAAGAGCACTGTGGACACTCAAACAATGAGAGATCTGGACCAAACTTGGCACAAATACTCAATATGCCCAAATGTGAACACTGGTGAAGTTTGGGGGAAATACACCTTGACATTTGGGAGTTGTAGTTACTGGGATTTATAGTTCACCTACAATCAAAGAGCATTCTGAACTCCACTAAGGATGGAATTGAACCAAATTTGGCACACAGGACTCCCATGACCAACAGAAAATACTGGAAGGCTTTGGTGGGCATTGACCTTGAGTTTTGGAGTTGTAGTTCACCTACATCCAGAGAGCACTGGACTCAAACAATGATGGATCTGGACCAAACTTGGCATGAATACTCAATATGCCCAAATATGAACACTGGTGGAGTTTGGGGAAAATAGACCTTGTCATTTGGGAGTTGTAGTTGCTGGGAATTATAGTTCGCTTGCAATCAAAAAGCATTCTGAACCCCACTAATGATAGAATTGGGCCAAACTTTCCACACAGATCCATGACGAAAAGAAAATACTGTGTTTTCTGATGGTTTGACACCTCCCTTGCGCCCCCCCCCCCCCAAGATTGAGAAACACTGTGATAGATACTAGATAGATAGTTAAATAGTTCAAAAGACAGACAGATATCCCCGTCCTCCCTGCCTTTAAAACAGGAAATTTTCCATTTCAGAGTCAGTCGGATTGCAAAGGTGCTTTTCTGGTGGCATCTTATCTTTGATCTTTTTTATCACTGGGTGTAAAAAATATATGAAATCAAATCAAATAAAAAAAGATATGTTCAGCTTAGGTGACAGTAAATGTCACTTACAGGAAAGGAATCAACCCCTGTGATCTTTACACGTGTCCTGGAACAGAGTTCTTCTTCATCTAAATTCTGTTTTCATTTTCTCTCCCCCCAACCTTTAATCTTTGGGCTCTGGAAAGATGCTTTGCTGGATCCTTCCCAATGGTCCCTGTCCTCCTCCACTCCCTTCGCATTGCCACCCCCTTCGCACGCCAATGTGTTTCTAAATGACAAATGCGGACAGATGCTCTGGCATCTTGTGTGCTTTTTTCCCCTCCCTAAAAACCACCCGCGTAGTTATCCTTTCCAAGTACCAGGTCCCTCCTCCTTCTCCATAGCGTTGCTGTTACTATGAATGGCTTCCCACTGCCAACTGTCTGGGGAAAAATAATGCTAATAGATTAACAAAAGGCTCAATGCAGGAACCATTGTACTAAAAGAAGGTGGCATCACCAGCCTAATAGCTAGTGTGGGTCTTACAAATCTTCTCTCCATAACTGAGTGGTTCCCAACCATGTTTTGACCAAGGACCACTTTGATCAGGGACCACTTTGACCAGAGATCACTTTGACCAGGAACCACTTTGACCAGGGACCACTTGACCAGGGACCATTTTGATCAGGAACCACTTTGACCAGAGATCACTTTGACCAGAGACCATTTTGATCAGGAACCACTTTGACCAGGGACCACTTTGACCAGGGACCACTTTGACCAGGGACCACTTTGACCAGGGACCACTTTGACCAGGGACCACTTTGACCAGGGACCACTTTGACCAGGGACCACTTTGATCAGGGACCACCTTGATCAGGGACCACTTTGACCAGGGACCACTTTGACCAGGGACCACTTTGACCAGGGACCACTTTGACCAGGGACCACTTTGACTAGGGACCACTTGACCACGGACCATTTTGATCAGGAACCACTTCGACCAGAGATCACTTTGACCAGAGACCACTTTGATCAGGAACCACTTTGACCAGGGACCACTTTGACCAGGGACCATTTTGATCAGGAACCACTTTGACCAGAGATCACTTTGACCAGAGACCACTTTGATCAGGAACCACTTTGACCAGGGACCACTTTGACCAGAGACCACTTTGACCAGGGACCACTTTGACCAGAGACCACTTTGACCAGGGACCACTTTGACCAAAGACCACTTTGACCAGGGACCACACTGACCAAGAACCACTTTGACCAGGGACCACATTGACCAGAGACCACTTTGACCAGAGACCACTTTGACCAGAGACCACTTTGACCAGGGACCACATTGACCAAGAACCACTTTGACCAGGGACCACATTGATCAGAGACCACTTTGACCAGAGACCACTTTGACCAGGGACCACATTGATCAGAGACCACTTTGACCAGAGACCACTTTGACCAGGGACCACATTGACCAGAGACCACTTTGACCAGGGACCACTTGGCCAGGGATCACTTGACCAGGGGCCACTTTGACCAGTATTTTGGCACCCCCCCCCCCCGGCCAAACCATATATATAGGGGCATGTGTGTGTGTGTATATATATATATATGGGCATGGACAAATTTTGGCCCTCCAGGTATTTGGGACTTCTGACTGGCTGTTTGGAATTGTAGGAGTTAAAGTCCAAAACACATGGAGGGCTGAAGTTGTCCCATGCCATCCATATACACACATACACACTAGCTGTCCCCTGACACGCGTTGCTGTGATCCAGTCTGGTGATCTTGAAAAGAAAGTAATGAGAAAGTTGGTTTCTAATATATGTAATTTCTTGATGCTTGTGGGTTAACAGTACCTAGTAGTTATTCCACAGATATATAAACCTCACTTGCCTAGTTTCCAACAGAACTCACAACCTCTGAGGATGCCTGCCACAGGTATGGGTGAAACGTCAGGAGAGAATGCTTCTAGATAGGGCTGGGCAACCACGGAAAAATTTGTTTCTAAACTCAATTCGTTTTTAGGGGGTTTTTGCGTTTCGATTTTTAAAAGAATTCAGAATTTTTTCTTTAAAAAAGTTCGAAATTTACGAAATTTTGGAAATTACGAAACAATTACGAATCGATTCGTTAATGGCGGACGCGACCGCGCAATACACTAAAAAACCGTCCAAATGGGACAGGGGGAACTTCTGAAGCTTCCCTCTCCCTCTGTTGTTGACTGTTGGTGTGATAAAACAAACAACAACTATAAAACTTGCACCAGACATGCGGAAATAATAACGAAAGGATTTCGAAACAATTACGAAACAATTACGAAACGAATTGAAAAATTCGTTTCGATTTTTAGTTGCTCCTGAATGGTTCAATATTGCTTCGTTATAAAAAAAATAACGAATTAATAACGAATTACGA
This sequence comes from Anolis sagrei, assembly GCF_037176765.1. Classification (NCBI taxonomy): domain Eukaryota; kingdom Metazoa; phylum Chordata; class Lepidosauria; order Squamata; family Anolidae; genus Anolis; species Anolis sagrei. The sequence continues at coordinate 10,083,655 of NC_090029.1, forward strand.
AATTAACGAATGAAACCGCCCAGCCCTACTTCTAGAACATGGCCAAACTCACAGCCACCCAATATTCCAATCCATTCAAAAAACACTATGGTTTCAGATAGTGACCAGCCAATTGCAAAGGGGCCAACACTGCCCAAATCCCTCTTATTTCACGTCTCGAAGATCAAATCAACAACCCACCCATTAAAAAAGACCACAGGCAGTTCCAAACATCCAATTCCTAGTTAAGAACAGGGGTGAGACAGCAGAAAGTGAGAGAAGTTGACCACTCAGAAGGGAAATTCGGTCCTGAAAGAGTGAGCCCTTGTTGTCCTGGCCTGAGAGCTGTGCAAAAGGCAAAGCTTTTAGGAGCATCTCCCCAGCCGAGGAGATCCCGAGGACCGCACCAAAGAGGGTCCCTGAACCTTGGTGAGGGCAGCGAAGCCAATTCCAGCAGCAGAGATCGGGGTCAGCACCTCTAGAGCTCCTCAACAGCACACACACACACACCCGAGATGCACGCTATACGCAAAAGCATAATTTGCGTACCGTGTTGAGCCGCCTCTGGGTCTTGATCACAAACATATGCAGAACAGGGGAAGGAGATGGGAATAGCACCCATTTTAAAATCCATCCATTGATGACAATGACTATGCCCACCTTCCCTGTATCTGCATTTCCCGCACTTCTAAACCTGGCTGACACATAGACCCCTCTTTCAATTGTAGGGTTCTCAAAAGAGTTTGGCAGAAGCTGGGTCAGATGGGGTAGTTTCCCTGGGGCTGGAATCTGAAAGGATTTTAATTCTCATTTATTCTCCTATGGATTCTGTTTGCTCCACATTGGTGCCCTCTATTGGAATCCAGTGGGCAGTGCATATATATATATATATATATATATATATATATATATATATACACACACACACACACACACACACACACACACACACTGCCCTTCTCACCCCGAAGGGGACTCAGAGTGGCTCACAAGATATATATATATACATACAATATATTATATTAGTAGCATAGTACAATATGAGTATTAAATATTACTATATTGTACTACTAGCTGTCCCCTGCCACGCATTGCTGTGGCCCAGGTTGGTGATCTGGAAAACAAAGCAATGAGAAAGTGTTGGTTTCTAATATATGTAATTTCTTTCTGCTTTTGGGTAAACATTATTTTATGCTGTTTCTTTGTCAGTGTTGATGTGGAAAGTGTCTGGTTTGCTTACTCTGGAACATGCAATATATAATGGTCCTTCTTTAAGAGTCCCTTTCAAATCTATGATACTATATGTGTGTGTGTGTGAACAATATATTTCTATCTATCTCTATGGCTGGATGGATCTTTGTCAGGAGGGCTTTGATTATGTTTTCTTGCCTTGGTGAAGGGAGTTGGTCTGGATGGCCTTAACCCTTCCAGTATTTTCTGTTGGTCATGGGAATTCTGTGTGCCAAGTTTGGTTCAATTCCATCATTGGTGGGGTTCTGAATGCTCTTTGATTGTAGGTGAACTATAAATCCCAGAAACTACAACTCCCAAATGTCAAGGTCTATTTCCCCCAAACTCCATCTGTGTTCATTTTTGGGCATATTGAATATTGGTGTCAAGCCCATATCCATTATTGATCGTGTCCACAGTGCTCTCTGTAGGTGAACTACAACTCCCAAACTCAAGGTCAAACCCTTCTAGTTTTTTCTGTTCATCATGGGAGTCCTGTGTGCCACATTTGGTTCAATTCCATCATTGGTGGAGTTCAGAATGCTCTTTGATTGTAGGTGAACTATACATCCCAGCAACTACAACTCCCAAATGACAAAATCAATTTTTTTGAGCAAAGGACATACATTGGGTTGTTAGGTGTCTTGTGTCCAAATTTGGTGTCAAATCGCCCCGTGGTTTTTGAGTTATGTTCATCACACAAACGAACATTACATTTTTATTTATATAGATACAATTATATTGTAATATTATTAGTAATTATAATATCATATATAATTATAATATCATATATAATATCATATATAGTTATAATATCATAGTATTAGTATTAGTATTATATTGTACTACATTATAATATTATAAATATTATATGTATATACAATATATATTATATTATATTATATTATAAACATAACACATCAATGAGAATGACTATGCCCACCTTTCCTGTATCTCCTATACCTCACTAAACCATTATATTGTAACATTATTAGTAATATTTCATGTAATATAAATATATATATTATATAATTATAATATCATAGTATTATTACTAGTATTATATTGTATTACATTATTATAAATATTATATGTATTTACAATATATATATATTATATTATATTATATCTCCTTGTTCCTATACCTCCCCCAATGATAAGCTTTGACAATTGATACAGGGGGGAAAACCTAGGAATTTCAGCACCTTGGTTCTGCCTCTACAACATTTAAGGAACGTATCTAGCGATTTCTTCCATTACCTTGGAAGTCCCCACTGCCACACACAGAGCTTTGTGCAAAAAGCACTTTCAGATCCATCAAAGGGAACCTTGGATAAAAGCCTTACCAGAACAATTTTTTAAAAAACGGACCACAAGCTTTGATCAATATCACCCAGAAGAAAGTAGGCCAAAGCCTTCCAGAATTTCTTGAACTTCAGCACCCATCAGCCTTCTTCCTTAGGGCCAATGGGAGCTGTGGTCCAGGAAAATCTGAATATAATTAGTAGTTATCTCAGAGTTGGGTTGCTGTGTTCCATGTCTGCGGTTCAAAGAAGCCATTCCCATTTTTTAGGAAAGCAATCTCAGCTACCAAACCCAATTTGGAAAAAAGGGTTCAGCACCTTGGAGAGCTCTCTGCATTCCCAGCCTGACATGGGAGCTGTCCAGCACCATTAGAATTCCACCATTGAAGCTTTAGAGTCCAGTTGTAACCATGGAGGACGGATTTTAATTCCTAGGGAAACAAATGGATGGCCTATTAGGCTTGGGTAACCACGGAAAAATTTGGTTCTAAACTCGTTTCATTTTTAGGGGGCCCTTGCGTTTCGTTTTCTTAAAGAATTCCGAAATTTTACTTTAAAAAAATTCGAAATATACGAAATTTCGTAAAATTACGAATCAATTCGTTAATGGCAGACGCGATTGCGCAATATACTAAAAAAACCTCCAAACAGGACAGGGGGAACTTCTGAAGCTTCCCTCTCCCTCTGTTGTTGACTGTTGGTGTGATAAAACAAACAACAACTATATTATATTATATTAATTATATTATATTATATTATTATAATATGATTATATTATATTGCTGTATATTATATTATAATATTATATTATATTATTGTATATTATATTATATTATATTATATATTATTATATTATATTATTGTATATTCTATTATATTATTATATATAATATATATATATAATATTCTATTATATTATAATTGTATATTATATTATATTATATTACATTATATTATAATATATTACATATGTTATATTATAATATACAATTATAATATAATATAATACAATATAATATAATATAATATAATAATATAGTAATATAATATATAATGTATATTATATTATTATAATATTATTATATTATATTATAATTGTATATTATAAAATATAATTACGAAATTACAAAAATAATTATGAAAATTGGAAAAATTGTTTTGATTCTTAATTACTCCTCACACTATTCCTGCATGGCTCGATATTGGATCGTAAGCTAATTTAAATACGAATTAATCACGAATTACGAAATTAACGAACTGGATCGCCCAAGCCTATGGCCTATCCATCTATCTAAAACCTCCAGCAAAGCGTAAACCTATTTGTTTTTCTTTCCTTCTTGTCATTTTAGGCATTTCAGCTGTATCTACTCTAGAGGAGAGGAGCTCAGCTGCAGGTAGGTGTGTCTTTAAGGAGGCTTCTTACCTGTTTCTCTACTCTAGAGGAGGTGCATGGCTGCAGGCAGGCGTGCATGCTTTCTGGGCCTGCACGCCATACACATACTCTTTCCAAGGCAAGGAGGGAAGTTCTGTTTTTTCTACTCTAGAAGAGGCACATGGATGCAGGCAGGTACACGTGCTTTCTGGGCCTGTGCACTACACACACACTCTTTCCAAGGCAAGGAAGCTGCTCATGATAGTACTGGCCTGCACTTTGATGGGTTGTTATGACAGATAGCCGGCTGGCAGTTTCTCTTGCCTTTTAGGAATTTTATAATTTTCAAAAAATAATTTTATTATACAACTAGCTATCCCCTGCCACGCATTGCTGTGGCCCACCTGGGGGTTCTGTGTGGGAGGTTTGGCCAAATCCTATCATTGGTGGGGTTCAGGATGCTCTGTGATTGTAGGTGAACTATAAATCCCAGCAACTACAACTCCCAAATGTCAAGATTCTATTTTCACCAAACTCCACCAATGTTTACATTTGGACACATTGAGTATTCATGTAGAGTTAGGTCCAGATCCATCGTTGTTTGAGTCCACAGTGCTCTCTGGGTGTAGGTGAACTACAACTCCAAAACCAAAGGACACTGCCCACCAAAACCTTCCAGTATTTTCTGTTGGTCATGGGAGAACTGTGTGCCAAGTTTGGTTCAATTCCATCGTTGGTGGGGTTCAGAATGCTCTTTGATTGTAGGTGAACTATAAATCCCAGCAACTACAACTCCCAAATGTCAAGATTCTATTTTCCCCAAACTCCACCAGTGTTTACATTTGGACATACTGAGTATTCGTGCAGAGTTTGGTCCAGATCCATCGTTGTTTAAGTCCACAGTGCTCTCTGGGTGTAGGTGAACTACAACTCCAAAACCAAAGGACACTGCCCACCAAAACCTTCCAGTATTTTCTGTTGGTCATGGGAGAACTGTGTGCCAAGTTTGGTTCAATTCCATCAATGGTGGGGTTCAGAATGCTCTTTAATTGTAGGTGAACTATAAATCTCAGCAACTACAACTCCCAAATCTCAAGATTCTATTTTCCCCAAACTCCACCAGTGTTTTTATTTGGACATATTGAGTTTTCATGTAGAGTTTGGTCCAGATCCATAATTGTTTGAGTCCACAGTGCTCTCTGGGTGTAGGTGAACTACAACTCCCAAACTCAAGGTCAATGCCCACCAAACCCTTCCAGTGTGTTCTGTTGGTCATGGAAGTCCTGTATGCCATGTTTGGTTCAATTCCATCATTGGTGGAGTTCAGAATGCTCTTTGATTGTAGGTGAACTATAAATCCCAGCAACTACAACTCCCAAATGACAAAATCATTTTTTTTTTGAGTGAAGAACATACATTGGGTTGTTAGGTGTCTTGTGTCCAAATTTGGTGTCAATTCCCCCAGTGGTTTTTGAGTTCTGTTAATCCCACAAACTGACATTACATTTTTATTTATATAGATTTTAATATAAATTAATATTAAATTTTATTAATGAGGTTTTTATGCACTGTTGATTATACTTATGTCATTGTATTTATACTTATGTATTATGTCTGAATGTGGCACTTGGAGTGTTTCTTTGAGCCTCCCCGAGTCCTTTTGGGGAGATAGTGGTGGGGTACAAATAAAAATGATGATAATGATGATGGTGATGGTGATTAACCTTGATTAGCATTTGATGGCCTGGCAGTGCCTGGAGCAATCTTTTGTTGAGAGGTGATTCGATGTCCTTGTTTGCTTCTGATTTTTGGGTATTGTAAGTTTTGTCGGGCTATATGTCCATGTTCTAGAGGCATTCTTTCCTGACGTTTCACCTGCATCTATGGCAAGCATCCTCAGCGGTAGTGAGGTCTGTTGGAACTAGGAAAAAGGGTTTATATATCTGTGGAATGACCAGGGTGGGACAAAGAACTCTTGTCTGCTGGAGCTAGGTGTGAATGTTTCAACTCACCACCTTGATTAGCATTTGATGACCTGGCAGTGCCTGGAGCAATCTTTTGTTGAGAGGTGATTCGATGTCCTTGTTTGTTTCTGATTTTTGGGTTGTTGCAGGTTTTGTCGGGCTATATGGCCATGTTCTAGAGGCATTCTCTCCTGACGTTTCGCCTGCATCTATGGCATGCATCCTCAGTGGTAGTGAGATCTGTTGGAACTAGGAAAAAGGGTTTATATATCTGTGGAATGACCAGTGTGGGACAAAGGACTCTTGTCTGCTGGAGCTAGGTGTGAATGTTTCTACTGACCACCTTGATTAGCATTTGATGGCCTGGCAGTGCCTGGAGCAATCTTTTGTTGAGAGGTGATTCGATGTCCTTGTTTGCTTCTGATTTTTGGGTTGTTGTAAGTTTTGTCGGGCTATATGGCCATGTTCTAGAGGCATTCTTTCCTGACGTTTTGCCTGCATTTATGGCAAGCATCCTCAGAGGTAGTGAAGTCTGTTGGGACTAGGAAAAAGGGTTTATATATCTGTGGAATGGCCAGGGTAGAACAAAGAACTCTTGTCTTCTGGAGCTAGGTGTGAATGTTTCAACTCACTACCTTGATTAGCATTTGATGGCCTGGCAGTGCCTGGAGCAATCTTTTGTTGAGAGGTGATTCGATGTCCTTGTTTGTTTCTGATTTTTGGGTTGTTGTAGGTTTTTTTGGGCTATATGGCCATGTTCTAGAGGCATTCTCTCCTGACGTTTCGCCTGCATCTTTGGCATGCATCCTCAGCGGTAGCGAGGTCTGTTGTAACTAGAAAAAAGTGTTTATATATCTGTGGAATGGCCAGGGTGGGACAAAGAACTCTTGTCTGCTGGAGCTAGGTGTGACTGTTTCAACTGACCACCTTGATTAGCATTTGATGGTCTGGCAGTGCCTGGGGCAATCTTTTGCTGAGAGGTTTAGCAAAATGAAAAGACACTTTGATGAAATTTGGTAGAAAAGGGGGCAAATATTAATTAAATAATTGAGTCCTAGTTTTCCTCCAACTACGCAACCCGTATGGCCTCCAGTTTAAGGCAACACCAAGGAAACAACACAACCCAAAGTCTGTTATCGTTCCTCTTCTGCCACCTGCTTTGCAGAGAAAGGAGGACTTTTGAGGGTTTGTTTCTTTACTTTTGAGACAAAATGAAACTCACAATGTGAGCAGACAAACGGAATGTCATGGGGCGCCGGCAGCCAACGCTTGGCTATTTCAAGAAGTTAGCAAATGGCTGCAAACTGGTGCTTAGAATGCCATGTTCTTTTTGGCAACCTGCGTTGACTACAACACACCAGTCTCCCCTGCTGCCGCTCAGCCATATGGGGTAAAAGATCATTCTACTCTGTTCCTTCAGTTATGTTCCTCTGTCTCTCCATCTGCCTGGATGGCTGGCTTCTATCTGCTCTGTGTCCCAAAAATGAGGTCAACGCACTATATGTGCGAATGAGGCCTTCCTTCTTGGAAGATTTTAAAAAAACACAAATTTGCAAACTTGGTAGTTGATTAAATGTCCTTTGACCAGTATCTGGCCACTTGGAGTGCCTCTGGTTTTGCCGCAAGAAGGTCCTCCATTGTGCATGTGGCAGGGCTCAGGTTGCATTGCAGCAGGTGCTGGAGCTGATGGACAACTGCACTGCATCCTGTCAGATCCCCAAAATCTGGAGGAAAGCAAGAGTCATCGCCATCTTGAAGTCAGGCAAAGACCGTAATGATCCAAAAAGCTACAGATCAATCTCTCTGTTGTTCTGGAGAGACTTATTTTGCATAGAATTATGGGAAAAAAATAGACCCCTGTCTGATTCCATGGCAAGCTGGCTTCAGGAAAGGCAAAAGCTGCACATCGCAAGTGCTGAACCTGACTCACCACATAGAATCATAGAATCCAAGAGTTGGAAGAGACCTCATGGGCCATCCAGTCCAACCCCATTCTGCCAAGAAGCAGGAATATTGCATTCAAATCACCCCTGACAGATGGCTATCCAGCCCCTGTTTCAAAGCTTCCAAAGAAGGAGCCTCCACCACACTCTGGGGCAGAGAGTTCGCCGCTGAACGGCTCTCACAGTCAGGAAGTTCTTCCTCATGTTCAGATATCATATCTCCTATCATATCTCCTCTCAGCCTTCTCTTCTTCAGGCTATCATATCTCCTCTCAGCCTTCTCTTCTTCAGGCTAAACATGCACAGCTCCTTAAGCCGCTCCTCATAGGGCTTGTTCTCCAGACCCTTGAAGATGGCTCTGAAAGGCAGCAGATCTCAGGAGCTGTCTTCATAGACCTGTCAGCGGCTTATGATACCGTAAACCACTCCCTCCTCTTGAGAAAAATGTACAATATCACAAAGGACTACCACCTCACCTGCCTCATAGGAAACCTGCTACAAAACAGGATCTTTTTTGTTGAGTTCCAGGGCCAGATGGCGGAAACAGAAGAATGGCCTGCCTCAGGGGAGCGTGCTCGCTCCATCATTGTTCAACCTTTACCTTTACCTATTATTATTATCTCGTATATTCTCTCCACATGGAGCCTCAAAGCAGCTGTAGAGAACACAAACATAGGAAACCCAAGGGGAGCTGGGACAGCGAGTTAAACCGCTGAGCTGATTAACTTGCTGACCGAAAGGTCGGCAGTTTGAATCCGGGGAGCGGGGGTGAGCTCCCACTGTTAGCCCCAACTTCTGCCAACCTAGCAGATCGAAAGCATGCAAGTGTGAGTAGATCAATAGTTACCGCTCCAGTGGGAAGGTAACGGCGCTCCATGCAGTCATGCTGGCCACATGACCTTGGAGGTGTCTACGGACAATGCTGGCTCTTCGGCTTAGAAATGGAGATGAGCACCAGAGTCCTAGAGTCGGACATGACTGGACTTAATGTCAGGGGAAAACCTTTACTTTTACCTATTATTATTATTATCTCATATTTTCTCTCCACATGGAGCCTCAAAGCAGCTGCAGAGAACGCAAACATAGGAAACCCAAGAGGAGCTGGGGCAGCGGTTTAAACCGCTGAGCTGATGAGCTTGCTGACCGAAAGGTCGACAGTTTGAATCCGGGGAGCGGGGGTGAGCTCCCACTGTTAGCCCCAGCTTCTGCCAACCTAGCAGATCGAAAGCATGCAAATGTGCCGCCAACAATGTGATGTGGCGGCAAAAAAAGCCAATGGGATTTTGGCCTGCATCAATAGGAGCATAGTGTCTAAATCTAAGGAAGTCATGCTACCCCTCTATTCTGCTTTGGTTAGACCACTTTACCTGGAATATTGTGTCCAATTCTGGGCACCACAATTGAAGAGAGATGTTGACAAGCTGGAATGTGTCCAGAGGAGGGCGACTAAAACGAATAAAGGGTCTGGAGAACAAGCCCTATGAGGAGCGGCTTAAGGAGCTGGGCATGTTTAGCCTGAAGAAGAGAAGGCTGAGAGGAGATATGATAGCCATGTATAAATATGTGAGAGGAAGCCACAGGGAGGAGGGAGCAAGCTTGTTTTCTGCTTCCCTGGAGACTAGGACGTGAAAAAATGGCTTCAAACTACAAGAGAGGAGATTCCATCTGAACATGAGGAAGAACTTCCTGACTGTGAGAGCTGTTCAGCAGTGGAACTCTCTGTCCCGGAGTGTGGTGGAGGCTCCTTCTTTGGAAGCTTTTAAGCAGAGGCTGGATGGCCATCTGTCAGGGGTGATTTGAATGCAATATTCCTGCTTCTTGGCAGGGGGTTGGACTGGATGGCCCAGGAGGTCTCTTCCAACTCTTTGATTCTATGATTCTATGAGTAGATCAATAGGTACCACTTCTGTGGGAAGGTAATGGTGCACCTTGCAGTCATGCTGGCCAACCTAGCAGATCGAAAGCAGATCAATAGGTACCGCTCCGGTGGGAAGGTAAGGGCGCTCCATGCAGTCATGCTGGCCACATGGCCTTGGAGGTCTCTACGGACAATGCCGGCTCTTCGGCTTGGAAATGGAGATGAGCACCACCCTGCAGAGTAGGACAAGACTGGACTTAATGTCTGCGGAAAACCTTTACCTTTACCTATTATTATCATGCAAAGTTTGAGACACAAAAAGGAAGAGGCCTGAGGCTGTTAGGAATGGTGGGAGTTGAAGTCCAAAACACCAGGAGGGCTGAAGTCAATGGACCAGTTTCTGGATTCCATAGTATTCAGCCAAGAGCTCAAACTGCATTGATCCTCCAATGTGTCTGCATGCAGCAGGCTCTCTCTGAAATGTCTGGCAGAGAGAGAGAAAGGCAGAGAGAGGTCTTCCCACGCCTAGGTTTCGGTTTGTTTTTTCATTCCCTTTCCATCCCCAACCCCCCCCCCCAACCCCCTCCTTTCTCTCTCCTCCCTCTTTCCTTTCTTCCTTTCTTCCTCCACATTGAGAAAAGAAAAAGGAGGGGGGAGGAAAGAGAGAGGGAGGAGATTCGGCCATTGATTCCAGTTTCTCCCCCTTTCTCCAGCTTCAACCGCCCTCCCTCCTTTGCTTGTGTCTTTCAACCCCCTCCCAAGCGAGGAAGAAGAGGAGGAGGAAGAGGAAGAAGAGGAGGAGGAAGCCTTGTTTCCATCCCCCCACCCCACCCTCCTCCCCCGACTCAAAAGCGTGCCTCTGTGCGCATCTAAAGGGCGAAGGGAAAGAGGGCGAGGCCTCTTTTCTCTCTTCCTTCCTCCCCCCAATCCCCTCCCTCTTCCATTTGCTCTCTCTTCTTCCCACCTGCCCTTCGGAAAGGCAAGGCGACGGAAATTGCCGAGCAGCCGCTGCTTGAAGCCGAAAAGCAGAGCATTGGGGTATCGCCTCGGTCGCGGAGACCCAAGAGCCGAAGAAAGGTCGCCGGGAAGCAGCCAAAACAACGGCCAGGAGCCCCTGGAGACACCCAGGAGATAGATCGGCACTCAGAAAAACAGAAAAGGACTCCAGGGAGTTGCTGTAGTCTCCGGGAGACAAAAGGAAGGGTTCAGAAGCCCCTCGAGACAAAAAGAGAGGACCCCAGGAAGCAGCCGTCCAAGGGCCAGAAGCCCCCCAAGCTTTCGGTGGTTATACAAGGGCTAAGGAAAGAGTACAAAGCATCGTCTCCAGGAAACAGAAGAAGCTGCTATAGTGGAGCTGCTATAGCGGTCGGGAGACAAAAAGAAGGGTTCAGAAGCTCCTGGAGACAAAAAGAGAGGACCCCAGGAAGCAGCCATCCAAGGGCCAGAAGCCCCCCAATCTTTCGGTAGTTATACAAGGGCTAAGGAAAGAGTACAAAGCATCGTTTCCAAGAAACAGAAGGAAGGACACCAAGGAGTGGTTAGGCATAAATACAAGGTCCTGAAACCCCTGGAGACAAAAGAGAGGACCCCAGGAAGCAGCCGTCCAAGGGCCAGAAGCCCCCCAGCTTTCAGTAGTTATACAAGGGCTAAGGAAAGAGTACAAAGCATCGTTTCCAAAAAAACAGAAGGAAGGACACCAAGGAGTGGCGAGGCATAAATACAAGATCCTGAAACCCCTGGAGACAAAAGAGAGGACCCCAGGAAGCAGCCATCCAAGGGCCAGAAGCCCCCCAAGCTTTTGGTGGTTATACAAGGGCTAAGGAAAGAGTACAAAGCATCATCTCCAAGGAACAGAAGGAGCTGCTATAGTGGTCGGGAGACAAAAGGAAGGTATAAACACAAGGTCCAGAAGCCCCTGGAGCCAGAAGGGAGGACCCCAGGAAGCAGCCACCTAAGGGCCAGAAGTCCCCAAAACTCCAGTGGTTATACAAGAGCTAAGGAAAGAAGGCATCAGCATCTGTATCATCCCTAAGAAACAGAAGGACGGATTCCAGGGAGTGGTGAAGCATAAACACAAGGTCCAGAAGCTCCTGAAGTCAGAAGTTAAGACCCCAGGAAGCTGCCATCCAAGGGGCAGAAGCCCCCAAGACTCCAGTGGTTATACAAGGGCTAAGGAAAGGATACAAGGCACCATCCCCACGAAGCAGAAGAAAGGACACCAGGAAGTGGCTAGGCATAAACACAAAGTCCAGAAGCCCCCAGAGCCAGAAGGGAGGACCCCAGGAAGCTGCCATCCAAGGGCCAGAAGCCCCCAAGCTTTCTGTTGGTTATACAAGGACTAAGGAAAGGATACAAAGCATCATCTCCAAGAAGGAGAAGGAAGGACGCCAGGGAGTGGCTAGGCATCAACACAAGGTCCAGAAAAGCCTGGAGCCAGAAGTTAGGACCCCAGGAAGCTGCCATCCAAGGGCCAGAAGCCCCCAAGCTTTCTGTAAGGAAAGGATACAAAGCATCATCACCAAGAAGAAGAAGGGAGGACACCAGGGAGTGGCTAGGCATCAACACAAGTTCC
>NC_090029.1:10100876-10135876 GCF_037176765.1 Anolis sagrei
AATTCAAGAGAGATATTGACAAGCTGGAATGTGTGCAGAGGACAGCGACTAAAATGATAAAAGGTCTGGAGAACAAGCCCTATGAGGAGCGGCTTAAGGAGCTGGGCATGTTTAGCCTGAAGAAGAGAAGGCTGAGAGGGGATATGATAGCCATGTATAAATATGTGAGAGGAAGCCACAGGGAGGAGGGAGCAAGCTTGTTTTCTGCTTCCTTAGAGACTAGGACGCGGAACAATGGCTTCAAACTACAAGAGAAGAGATTCCATCTGAACATGAGGAAGAAATTCCTGACTGTGAGAGGCATTCAGCAGTGGAACTCTCTGCCCCGGAGTGTGGTGGAGGCTCCTTCTTTGGAAGCTTTTAAACAGAGGCAAGATGGCCATCTGTCAGGGGTGATTTGAATGCAATATTCCTGCTTCTTGGCAGGGGGTTGGACTGGATGGCCCATGAGGTCTCTTCCAACTCTTTGATTCTATGATTCTACTAGCCATCCCCTGCCACCTACATGGGGGTTCTGTGTGGGAAGTTTGCCCCAAGTCTGTCGTTGGTAGGGTTCAGAATGCTCTTTGATTGTAGGTGAACTATAAATCCCAGCAACTATAACTCCAAAACCAAAGGACACTGCCCACCAAACCCTTCCAGTATTTTCTTCAGGTCATGGGAGAACTGTGTGCCAAGTTTGGTTCAATTCCATCGTGGGTGGGGTTCACAATGCTCTGTGATTGTTGGTGAACTATGAATCCCAGCAACTACAACTCCCAAATGTCAAGGTATATTTCCCCCAAACTCCATCTGTGTTCATATTTGGGCATAAGGAATGTCCATGCCAAGTTTGGTCCAAATCCATCATTGTTTGAGTCCACAGTGCTCTCTGGATGTAGGTGAACTACAACTCCGAAACCAAAGGACACTGCCCACCAAACCCTTCCAGTATTTTCTGCAAGTCATGGGAGAACTGTGTGCCAAGTTTGGTTCAATTCCATCGTTGGTGGGGTTCACAATGCTCTGTGATTGTAGGTGAACTATAAATCCCAGCAACTATAACTCCAAAACCAAAGGACACTGCCCACCAAACCCTTCCAGTATTTTCTGCAGGTCATGAGAGAACTGTGTGCCAAGTTTGGTTCAATTCCATCGTTGGTGGGGTTCACAATGCTCTGTGATTGTAGGTGAACTATAAATCCCAGCAACTATAACTCCAAAACCAAAGGACACTGCCCACCAAACCCTTCCAGTATTTTCTGCAGGTCATGGGAGAACTGTGTGCCAAGTTTGGTTCAATTCCATCGTGGGTGGGGTTCACAATGCTCTGTGATTGTAGGTGAACTATAAATCCCAGCAACTACAACTCCCAAATGTCAAGATTCTATTTTCCCCAAACTCCACCAGTGTTCACATATGGACATATTGAGTATTCGTGTAGAGTTTGGTCCAGATCCATCATTGTTTGAGTCCACAGTGATCTCTGGATGTAGGTGAACTACAAGTCCAAAGCCAAAGGACACTACCCACCAAACCCTTCCAGTATTTTCTGAACTATAAATCCCAGCAACTACAACTCCCAAATGTAAAGATTCTATTTTCCCCAACTCCACCAGTGTTCACATTTGGGCATGTTGAGTATTCCTGTAGAATTTGGTCCAGATTCATCATTGTTTGAGTCCACAGTGATCTCTGGATGTAGGTGAACTACAACTCCGAAACCAAAGGACACTGCCCACCAAAACCTTCCAGTATTTTCTGTTGGTAATGGGAGAACTGTGTGGCAAGTTTGGTTCAATTCCTTTGTTGGTGGGGTTCCGAATGCTTTTTGATTGTAGGTGAACTATAAATCTCAGCAACTACAACTCCCAAATGTCAAGGTCTATTTTCCCCAAACTCCACCTGTGTTCACATTTGGGCATATTGAGTATTCGTGTAGAGTTTGGTCCAGATCCATCATTGTTTGAGTCCACAGTGATCCTTGGATGTAGGTGAACTACAACTCCAAAACCAAAGGACACTGCCCACCAAACCCTTCCAGTATTTTATGTTGGTCATGGGAGTTCTGTGTGCCAAATTTGGATCAATTCCATCATTGGTGGGGTTCAGAATGCTCTTTGATTGTAGGTGAACTATAAATCCCAGCAACTACAACTCCCAAATGTCATGGTCTATTTTCCCCAAACTCCACCAGTGTTCACATTTGGGCATATTCAGTGTAGAGTTTGGTCCAGATCCATCATTGATTGAGTCCACAGTGATCATGGGAGTTCTGTGTGCCAAGTTTGGTTCAATTCCATCATTGGTGGGGTTCAGAATGCTCTTTGATTGTAGGTAAACTAAAAATCCCAGCAACTACAACTCCCAAAAGTCAAGGTCTATTTCCCCCAAACTCCACCAGTGTTCACATCCGGGCATAATGAGTATTTGTGCCAAGTTTGGTCCAGATCCATCATTGTTTTAGTCCACAGTGATCCTAGGATGTAGGTGAACTACAACTCCAAAACCAAAGGACACTGCCCACCAAACCCTTCCAGTATTTTCTGTTGGTCATAGGAGAACTGTGTGCCAAGTTTGGATCAATTACATTGTTGGTGGAGTTCAGAATGCTCTTTGATTGTAGAATAACTATAAATCCCAGGAACTGCATCTCCCAAAGGACAAAATCAATCCCTCCCCCAATCCCACCAGTATTCAAATTTGGGTATTTGTGCCAAATTTGGTCCAGAGATTGAAAATACATCCTACATGTCAAATATTTACATTACGCTTCATAACAGTAGCTAAACTACAGTTATGAAGTAGCAACGGAAATAATGTTATGGTTGGGAGTCACCACAACATGAGGAACTCTGTTAAGGGGTCGCGGCATTAGGAAAGTCGAGGAACAGTGGAACTCTCTGCCCTGTGAGTGTGGTGGAGGCTCCTTCTTTGGAGGCTTTTAAACAGAGGCTGGATGGCCATCTGTCAGGGTGCTTTGAATTCAATTTTCCTGCTTCTTGGAAGAATGGGGTTGGACTGGACGGCCCAGTTGCATTGTCCAATCGTTTCATGGATCTAAATTAGCCTGTTATACTGCATCTGAAAATGCTTGCTCAAAAAACCAGGTTATAACACTTTTTCAAAGTGTTAGGAGGAAGGCGGCTGATCTGATATCCCTAGGGAGGGTGTTCCATAGCCGAGGGGCCACCGCTGAGAAGACCCTGTCTCTCGTTCCCTGCGAAGGAGGCGAGACTGAGATCAGGGCCTCCCCAGATGATTTTAGAGACCTAGATGGTTCATAAAAAAGGCAGTAATTCCAGGAGCAGAGAATGGGAAATCTTCCTATTTCTAGTCTGAACAAAATCTGGCTACCAGTATTTAAAAAACTCTAAAATTATAACTGTAAATAAAGAACAACACTCAAACACAGGGGAACTCCAGACAAGAAACAATCAGGGCCAGCTAATCACCTCTCAACAAAGGATTCTCCCTAAAAACTGTCAGGCTGTGAAATGGTAATCAAGGTGGCCAATTGAAACATTCATACCTACCTCCAACAGACAAGAGTTCTTTCTCCCACCCTGGATCTTCCACAATTTTCCTAGTTAAAGGTTTTCCTCTGACATGAAGTCCAGTCGTGTCTGACTCTGGGGTGTGGTGCTCATCTGCATTTCTAAGTCGAAGAACCGACGTTGTCCGTAGACACCTCGGTCAGCAAGTTCATCAGCTCAGCGGTTTAACCCGCTGCTTCAGCTCCCCTTGGGTTTCCTATGTTTGTGTTCTCTACAGCTGCTTTGGAGAGAAAATACGAGATAATAATAATAATAATAATAATAATAATAATAATAGGTAAAGGTAAAGACTTTCCCCAGACATTAAGTCCTGTCATGTCCTACTCCGTGGGGTGGTGTTCATCTACATTTCTAAGCCGAAGAGCCGGCATTGTCCGAAGACACCTCCAAGGTCATGTGGCCGGCATGACTGCCTGGACCGCCGGGGCAGCCTCCCTTGGCTGGCTCATGCTGCCCATCGGGCCCAATGGGCAGCGTGAGCCTGCCAAGGGAGGAGCAGCACAGCGAGGTGCTTTACATGAGAGTAGGCCACACGGAGCAGCTGCCCTTGGCTAGCTCATGCTGCCCATTAGGTGCAATGGGCAGCGTGAGCCTGCCAAGGGAGGAGCAGCACCGCACGACCTACTCTCGTGTAAAGCACCTTGCGAGGTGCTTTACGCAAGAGTAGGCTGCGCAGGGCAGCTGCCCTTGGCTGGCTCACGCTGCCCATCGGGCGTGACGGATAGCATGAGCCAGCCAAGGAAGGGGCACTGTGAGGAGGGGGGGAATTCCACCTCCGTGGGCCGGATAAGTGCCCTTGGCGGGCCAAAAGTGGCCCGCAGGCCGTAGTTTGAGGACCCCTGCCATAGACACACAACATATATAGCGTGAGCCAGCCAAGGGAGGGGCACTGTGTGGGGTGGGGCGCTCCTCCTCCGTGGGCCAGATAAGTGCCCTTGGTGGGCCCGAAGTGGCCCGCGGGCTGTAGTTTGAGGACCCCTGCCATAGACACACAACATATATAGCGTGAGCCAGCCAAGGGAGGGGCACTGTGTGGGGTGGGGCGCTCCTCCTCCGTGGGCCAGATAAGTGCCCTTGGCAGGCCGGAAGTGGCCCGCGGGCCGTAGTTTGAGGACCCCTGCCATAGACACACAACATATATAGCGTGAGCCAGCCAAGGGAGGGGCACTGTGTGGGGTGGGGCGCTCCTCCTCCGTGGGCCAGATAAGTGCCCTTGGTGGGCCCGAAGTGGCCTGCGGGCCGTAGTTTGAGGACCCCTGCCATAGACACACAACATATATAGCGTGAGCCAGCCAAGGGAGGGGCACTGTGTGGGGTGGGGCGCTCCTCCTCCGTGGGCCAGATAAGTGCCCTTGGCAGGCCGGAAGTGGCCCACGGGCCGTAGTTTGAGGACCCCTGCCATAGACACACAACATATATAGCGTGAGCCAGCCAAGGGAGGGGCACTGTGAGGAGGGGGGGAATTCCACCTCCGTGGGCCGGATAAGTGCCCTTGGCGGGCCAAAAGTGGCCCGCGGGCCGTAGTTTGAGGACCCCTGCCATAGACACACAACATATATAGCGTGAGCCAGCCAAGGGAGGGGCACTGTGTGGGGTGGGGCGCTCCTCCTCCGTGGGCCAGATAAGTGCCCTTGGCAGGCCGGAAGTGGCCCGCGGGCCGTAGTTTGAGGACCCCTGCCATAGACACACAACATATATAGCGTGAGCCAGCCAAGGGAGGGGCACTGTGAGGAGGGGGGGAATTCCACCTCCGTGGGCCGGATAAGTGCCCTTGGCGGGCCAAAAGTGGCCCGCGGGCCGTAGTTTGAGGACCCCTGCCATAGACACACAACATATATAGCGTGAGCCAGCCAAGGGAGGGGCACTGTGTGGGGTGGGGCGCTCCTCCTCCGTGGGCCAGATAAGTGCCCTTGGTGGGCCCGAAGTGGCCTGCGGGCCGTAGTTTGAGGACCCCTGCCATAGACACACAACATATATAGCGTGAGCCAGCCAAGGGAGGGGCACTGTGTGGGGTGGGGCGCTCCTCCTCCGTGGGCCAGATAAGTGCCCTTGGCAGGCCGGAAGTGGCCCGCGGGCCGTAGTTTGAGGACCCCTGCCATAGACACACAACATATATAGCGTGAGCCAGCCAAGGGAGGGGCACTGTGTGGGGTGGGGCGCTCCTCCTCCGTGGGCCAGATAAGTGCCCTTGGCAGGCCGGAAGTGGCCCGCGGGCCGTAGTTTGAGGACCCCTGCCATAGACACACAACATATATAGCGTGAGCCAGCCAAGGGAGGGGCACTGTGTGGGGTGGGGCGCTCCTCCTCCGTGGGCCAGATAAGTGCCCTTGGTGGGCCGGAAGTGGCCTGCGGGCCATAGTTTGAGGACCCCTGTCATAGACACACAACATATATAGACCGACACACAGAGTCTATTTAACATTCCATCTTTTTCTGGCCACCAGGGAAGCTGTCCCTTCACCGACCATTTGTGACACTGATGAAGTACTTCCTCATTCTTTGCATGCTTGCTGGAGATTTTTATGGCGTTGTAAATTAGCCTCCCTGCATAAGCGGTACCTAAATTTCCTACTTGACAGATGCAACTGTCTTTCAGACTGAAAAATTCAACAGCAAGGTACACAAATTGGTCGGAAGCTCACTCTAACCCGGGCTGGCTTCGAACTCATGATCTGTTGGTCAGTAGTGACCAAAGGAGATTCCATCTGAATATGAGGAAAAACTTACTGATTGTGAGAGCTGTTCAGCAGTGGAACTCTCTGCCCCAGAGTGTGGTGGAGGCTCCTTCTATGGAGGCTTTTAAGCAGAGGCTGGATGGCCATCTGTCAGGGGTGCTTGGAGTGCGATTTTCCTGCTTCTTGGCAGAATGGGGTTGGACTGGATGGCCCATGAGGTCTCTTCCAACTCTAGGATTCTGATTCCACACTGAAGTTGCACCCCACAATCTGGAACTGATTTTAGGTTGGGGTTAGACTCAAACCCAAATGAGGTTGTTGCATCATATTCCTTGAGATGTTGCAAAAGTATAGTTATATTTTTATGTTGCTGTTGTAAAGTTGAGAGCCACCCACTCAGCAACTCGCAGCGAGTGAGTAAGAATGTTATGGCTCAATGCCATGGAAAAGTGGGGAAATTGCGTTTGTGTAGGAAGAGGGGGTGCTCGGTTCGTGTTGCACCATGATGGGTGGGTCGGACCGGTCAATCTCCCGTCTTCCTACACATATCAACTCAAAACATGCTTATTCCATGACAGATCCTTCTAAGGTAAAAGCAAGCACGCCATGCTTGGTTGAATAATCCAAAAACACAATTATAGATCCCTTTCCAAACAGGGAGCAAAATACGAGGGTTGAATGAAAAGTAAGGCCTCCACCTTCGTAACTCCTCAACAGATGGCAGTATTGGTATGCGGCAGGTACTGGCTTCTTCTGTAGACTCTCCTCTACAGTTCCATTTGGAGGGTTGAATGGAAAGTAATGCCTCCACCTTTGTAACTCCTTAACAAATGGCAGTACTGGTATGCGGCAGGTACTGGCTTCTTCAGTAGACTCTCCCCTACAGTTCCATTTGGAGGGTTGAATGGAAAGTAATGCCCCCACCTTCATAACACCTCAACAGATGGCAGTATTGGTATGCGACAGGTACTGGCTTCTTCAGTAGATTCTCCTTTACAGTTCCATTTGGAGGGTTGAATGGAAAGTAATGCCTCCACCTTCGTTACTCCTAAACAAATGGCAGTACTGGTATGCGGCAGGTACTGGCTTGTTCAGTAGACTCTCCTCTACAGTTTCATTTGGAGGGTTGAATGGAAAGTAATGCCTCCACCTTCGTAACTCCTAAACAGATGGCAGTTCTGGTATGTGGCAGGTACTGGCTTCTTCAGTAGACTCTCCTTTACAGTTCCATTTGGAGGATTGAATGGAAAGTAATGACTCCACCATCGTAACTCTTCAACAGATGGCAGTATTTGTATGTGGCAGGTCCTGGCTTGTTCAGTAGACTCTCCTCTACAGTTCCATTTGGAGGGTTGAATGGAAAGTAATGCCCCCCACCTTCATAACACCTCAACAGATGGCAGTATTGCTATGCGGCAGGTACTGGCTTCTTCAGTAGATTCTCCTTTACATTTCTATTTGGAGGGTTAAATGGAAAGTAATGCCTCCACCTTCGTTACGCCTAAACAAATGGCAGTACTGGTATGTATCAGCATTTTAACAGCTGATCAGGGAAAAGGAATTAAAATGCTGCTATAAAAAAAACATGAGTGGATAGGTAAAGCATGTAGAACTGAAAATTTACAAACTAGTTAAAACCTGGCAGGTACTGGCTTGTTCAGTAGACTCTCCTCTACAGTTCCATTTGGAGGGTTGAATGGAAAGTAATGCCTCCACCTTTTTAACTCCTAAACAAATGGCAGTACTGGTATGCAGCAGGTACTGGCTTGTTCAGTAGACTCTCCTCTACAGTTCCATTTGGAGGGTTGAATGGAAAGTAATGCCTCCACTTTCATAACTCCTAAACAGATGGCAGTACTGGTATGCGGCAGGTACTGGTTTGTTCAGTAGACTCTCCTCTACAGTTCCATTTTGGCCAGAAGCCTTAACATTGAAGGGTTGTGTTGTTAAAGTGTGAAGTATGGAACCCTGCGCAGACGGTCGATCAATCCGACTAACGAAACGTGCAGTAATTGAATTTTTGACAGCAGAAAGTGTCACCTCAACATCTTTAAACTTACTCGCCCAACGTAGTTTTGCCTAGCCCACCTTGGACTAGTTTGTTTGCCAGAAGGTCATGGGGGAACCTTGTCGAAGGCCTTACTGAAATCCAGGTAGGCTCCATCCACGGCATTCCCCGCATCTACCCAGGTTGTAACTCTATTGAAAAAAGAGATCAGATGAGTCTGGCATGACTTGTTTTTGATAAATCCATGTTGACTATTAGCAATGACCACATTTTTTTCTAAGTGTTTGCAGACCACTTCCTTAACAATATTTTCCAGAACATACTCTCTCCTGCCTGCAGATAGATAAAATGGAGGCCAGGTGTGCCGTCAGCAACCATGTTTTCCTGTCGTATACCTTTTCGGCCATTGGCAGGAGGGCATCGGAAAGAGTTCTGGCGGAGACCGGCCGCTGAGCAGAAAGACTTCAAAGCCAAATTGATTCTCCACAGTTACATAAAGATCCCTCTGTGTGTGTGTGTAAGTGCGTTGCTTGCTAGCATCACATCTTCCAGAAAGGAGATAGCTCAGGGTATGTGTGCAGAAGCCCATGGTGTCCAAAAAAGGGAAGAATTAGGGATAATCTGACGGGGAAATCCTTTTCTTGGGGAGATGACTGCATCGGAGGCTTGCTATCTCTTGGCTCATGCAGAGCGAGGAACACTTAAGAGGAAAAGGAATGCAGAGAGAAAGGAGGAGGTTGAAAAGAAATTACTCATCCCTCCAATATACAATCAGGTGCATGGGATGTAGTGTCGTAAGCCTTCTTGGGGTCTCCCTAACGAGTTGACCCAATCAATCCTTGGTTGAACAGGGAGTCCATCTGGTTGATTACTGCAATGCACTCTATGTGGGGTTGCCTTTGAAGACTGTTTGGAAACTTCAATGGGTGGCAGCCAGATAGCTCACCGGAGCACCATACAGGGAGCACACCACCCACCTGCTATGTCAACTCCACTGGCTGCCAGTCCATTTCCGAGCACAATATAAAGTGTTGGTATAAAGCCAGGAATGGATTTGGAATGGGTATTATGTAGATGTATCCTTCCCTCTGAATTTAGAAGCTGAGGAAAATAGGAGAAAAAGCCTTAGCAAGAAGGACAAGAAGAAGGATATGAAAGAGGAGGCCAAGCTCTCAGATAACTTCTCCAAACGTATATCCCTCTATGTTCTGCCTCATAGTTTAAGAACCACCAGGGAGGCCCTGCTCTCAGTCCCACCAGCCTCACAAACGTGTCTGTTGGGGACGAGGGACAGGGCCTTCTCGGTGGTGACCCCCCACTTGTGGAACTCGCTCCCCAGTGAGATTAGATCGGCGCCCTCTCTCCTTTCCTTTAGGAAAGAATTGAAATCGTGGTTGTGGAACCAGGCCTTTGGCTAGCAGGCCTAACGGCACATAGGACATCATCATTATTATTATTATTATTATTATTATTATTATTATTACTAGCTGTACCCGCCACACGTTGCTGTGACCAACCTTCCCTCCCTCTTTCTCTCCTCCCTTCCCTCTTTCCTTCCTTTCCTCTTTTTCTTTCCCTATTTCTCTTCTTTCTTCCATCTCTACATGTTTCTTTCCTCCTTTTCTTTTGCTCTCCTTCCTTCCTTCATTATCTTATGTTCCTTCTCTCCTTCCTTCTCTCTCTTTTTCCTTTCACTTCCTTATTTCCTTCCTTGCTTCTCTACCTTCCTTCCTTCCTTCCTTTCTTCCTTCCTTCCCTTCCTTCCTTCCTTCCTTCCTTCCTTCCTTCCTTCCTTCCTTCCTTCTTTCCCTCCCTCTTTCCCTCCCTCATTCTCTCCTTCGTTCCTTCCTTCCTTCCTTCCTTCCTTCATTCATTCATTCCTTCCCTCTTTCCCTCCTTCGCTCATTACTTCTTGACTGTCCCTTCCATTTAATATTGCATTTATATTTTACATAGAAAGAAGTAAAGGAAGAAGGGAGGAAGGAGGGACAGGAGGGAAAAAGGATGGAAGGAAAAGAAAGAAGGAGGGACAGGAAGGAGGGGAGGAAGGAAGGAAGGAAGGGAAGAAGAAGGAAGAAAGAAGGAAGGGGGGAAAGGAAGGAGGGGGTGAAGAAAGGAGGGAGGGAAGGAAATGAAGGGGAAGGAAATAAAGGGAAAAAAGGAGGAAAGGAAGAGAGGGAGGGAGGAAAAGAAGGAAAGGAAGGAAAGGAAGAAGGAAGGAGGGGCAGGAAGGAAGGGAAGGAGGGAAAGAAGGAAAGGAAGGGGAAGGAAGGAAGAAAAGGAAAGAAAGAAAGAAAGGGAGGGAGGGAGGGAGGGAGGGAGGGAGGGAGGGAGGGAGGAAAGAAGGGAAGGCAGTGAGGGAGAGAAGGAAGGTTTTTGAGTTCTGTTAATCCCACAAACAAACATTACATTTTTATTTATTACTACTACTACTACTACTACTACTACTACTATTTACAGTATTTAAATTCTACCCTTCTCACCCCGCAGGTTCAATTATATCGTTGGTGGTGTTCACAATGCTATTTGATTGTAGGTGAACTATAAATCCCAGCAACCACAACTCCCAAATGTCAGTGCCTATTTTCATCAAACTCCACCAGTGTTCCCATTTGGGCATATTGAGTATCCGTACCAAGTTTGGCCCAGATCCATCATTGTTTGAGCCTACAGTGCTCTCTGGATGTAGCTGAACTACAACTCCAAAACTCAAGGTCAACCCTTCCCGTATGTTTTCTTGGTCATGGGAGATCTGTGTGCCAAGTTTGGTTCAATTCTCTCGCTGGTGGAGTTCAGAATGCTCTTTGATTGTAGGTGAACTCAGAGGCGTCCCTAGGTAATTTTCAACAGTAAGCAAACAGTATTTTGCCTCCCCCCACCCCAACCAATCATTGATATATATTTTCTGTTTGTCGTGGGAGTTCTGTGTGCCATATTTGGTTCAATTCCATCATTGGTGGAGTTCAGAATGCTCTTTGATTGTAGGTGAACTGTACATCCCAGTAACTACTCTTGCCGCACTTGCTCCTTTGCCTGGCCCGCTTTGGGTCCGGAGGCGTGCCTGAAGACCCCGGTGTGTGCACCAAAAGTCACCTCTTCTCCTGACTTTCTCCTCAGCCATTGGGACCGAGAGAGAGAGAGAGAGAGAGAGAAGTGGAGATGCCCACCTTTCCTGAAGGTAGGCGCAAAAACAAAGGAGGGAGCGGAGGTGGGAGATACCTCCAGCCGGAGGGGCTCTCTCTCTCTCTCTCTCTTGGTCCCAATGGCTGAAGAGAAAGTCAGGAGAAGAGGTGACTTTTGGTGCGCATGCTGGGGTCTGCAGACACGCCTCTGGACCCAAAGCAGGCCAGGCGTGGCAGCTCCGCCCCTTGGCCCACCCACGGATTGGGGAGAGGAGAGGAGGTGGGTGGAGCGCCGGGGGATTGGGAAAGGGAGCCGGTCATGGGGAAGGGATCTAACGCGAACGATTGAGCGCCGGCTCTGCTCGCACACCCGGTGGCCAGGTGGAGCAGGAACGAGAGGGGCTAGGCGAGGCTCAAGGGCCCGGCCCCTTTGGCAAGAAAGCCGAGGCTCCCCCCGGACTGCTAGGGCTGTTGTGAGCTGAGGGGGCGCTCCTGAAGTGGCAGTCGAGGAGCATTTACAGAGGCGCCTCTGCGCCCCTGGCAAAAAAAAAGTGTTCTGCGACCGCTTACTTTGTGTAATGGATGAGCCGCCCCTGGGTGAACTATAAATCCCAGCAACTACAACTCCCAAATGACAAAATCAATCCCCTCTCCAACCCCACCAGTATTCAGATTTGTGGCATTGGTATTTGTGCCAAATTTGGTCCAGTGAATGAAAATACATAATGCATATCAGATATTTACATGACAATTCATAACGGGACAAAATTACAGTTGTGAAAATAATGTTATGGTTGGGGGTCACCACAACAGGAGGAACTGTATTAAGGGGTCGGGCCATTAGGAAGGTTCAGAACCACTGGTCTGGTGCCTCCATCTTGATTCTTTTGCTCCCATTACCCAAACTATAACATCAGCAAAGCTTTTATCATAGTCATAAGTGAAATGGAATCACAATGTTATACCACTTTCTATGTACGAAGTGCATTGGTGAGGTTACTATTCAAAAGGTTGAGTTGCGACTATTTTTTTTTTAAGCAATGAATTCATGTGGTCAAAACTGAAGTAGATAGCATTGACCTTAGCGATCATATCATGCGGTGGCAACTAAAGGTGCCGGAAAAAAGAAATTACATTATAGACACGGCATAAGTAGCCATGCATATGCAAAGCAAAAACCGTAGCGGAAGTCATGATTTCCAGCAGAGGAAACCCCTGGAAGGTAAATTGTTGTTCCTGCTGGACATGAATTGTTTGGTATTCAACAATATTGTGCCATAGTTCAGACCACCCCTACATTAGGGGTGGTCAACACTTTCAATCTTGGACTGCAATTCCCATCACCCTTTTTTCAATACTATCAGTGACGATGATGAAGCATAGTAGGAGTTGCAATCCAAAGTTTGGGCAATAGAATGAATGCCACTTGGGCCCATTTCAACAGCCATGGCATATGCTATAGAATTATAAAGCCTTAAGCTATCCGTGCCTAACTACAACTCCCAGGATGCCATAGCATAGAGTAGTGGTTCTGAACCTTCCCTTAACAGAATTCCTCATGTTGTGTTGTCCACCAACCATAATATTATTTCGTTTATGATTGTATGTTCTTCAGCTATGATATGAGACCTGATGGGTGTTGAAGTCCAGCTACACCTGGAGTTCCTCACAATCATCTCACCTGAACTCTAGGATTCAGGTTCTCTTCTTGTTGATCTTCTTAAGTCTCATCCATCTTTATCATTGTATGTTCTTCAGCTATGGTATGAGACCTGATGGGTGTTGAAGTCCAGCTACACCTGGAGTTCCTCACAATAATCTCACCTGAACTCTAGGATTCAGGTTCTCTTCTTGATGATCTTCTTAAGTCTCATCCATCTTTATGATTCTATGTTCTTCAGCTATGATATGAGGCCTGATGGGTGTTGAAGTCCAGCTACACCTGGAGTTCCTCACAATCATCTCACCTGAACTCTAGGATTCAGGTTCTCTTCTTGTTGATCCTCTTAAGTCTCATCCATCTTTATGATTGTATGTTCTTCAGCTATGATATGAGACCTGATGGGTGTTGAAGTCCAGCTACACCTGGAGTTCCTCACAATAATCTCACCTGAACTCTAGGATTCAGGTTCTCTTCTTGTTGATCCTCTTAAGGCTCATCCATCTTTATGATTGTATGTTCTTCAGCTATGATATGAGACCTGATGGGTGTTGAAGTCCAGCTACACCTGGAGTTCCTCTCAATCATCTCACCTGGACTCTAGGATTCAGGTTCTCCTCTTGTTGATCTTCTTAAGTTTCATCCATCTTTATGATTGTATGTTTTTCAGCTATGGTATGAGACCTGATGGGTGTTGAAGTCCAGCTACACCTGGAGTTCCTCACAATCATCTCACCTGAACTCTAGGATTCAGGTTCTCTTCTTGTTGATCTTCTTAAGTCTCATCCATCTTTATGATTGTATGTTCTTCAGCTATGATATGAGACCTGATGGGTGTTGAAGTCCAGCTACACCCGGAGTTCCTCACAATCATCTCACCTGAACTCTAGGATTCAGGTTCTCTTCTTGTTGATCTTCTTAAGTCTCATCCATCTTTATGATTGTATTTTCATCAGCTATGATATGAGAACTGATGGGTGTTGAAGACCAGCTACACCCGGAGTTCCGCACAATCATCTCACCTGAACTCTAGGATTCAGGTTCTCTTCTTGTTGATCTTCTTAAGTCTCATCCATCTTTATGATTGTATGTTCTTCAGCTATGATATGAGACCTGATGGGTGTTGAAGACCAGCTACACCCGGAGTTCCGCACAATCATCTCACCTGAACTCTAGGATTCAGGTTCTCTTCTTGTTGATCTTCTTAAGTCTCATCCATCTTTATGATTGTATGTTCTTCAGCTATGATATGAGACCTGATGGGTATTGGAGACCAACTACACCCGGAGTTCCTCACAATCATCTCACCTGAACTCTAGGATTCAGGTTCTCTTCTTGTTGATCCTCTTAAGTCTCATCCATCTTTATGATTGAATGTTCTTCAGCTATGATATGAGACCTGATGGGTGTTGAAGTCCAGCTACACCCGGAGTTCCTCAGAATTATCTCACCTGAACTCTAGGATTCAGGTTCTCTTCTTGTTGAGCCTCTTAAGTCTCATCCATCTTTATGATTGCATGTTCTTCAGCTATGATATGAGACCTGATGGGTGTTGATGTCCAGCTTCACCTGGAGGTCCTCACAATCATCTCACCTGAACTCTAGGATTCAGGTTCTCTTCTTGTTGATCCTCTTAAGTCTCATCCATCTTTATGATTGTATGTTCTTCAGCTATGATATGAGACCTGATGGGTGTTGAAGTCCAGCTATACCTGGAGTTCCTCACAATCATCTCACCTGAACTCTAGGATTCAGGTTCTCCTCTTGTTGATCCTCTTAAGTCTCATCCATCTTTATGATTGTTCTTCATCTATGATATGAGACCTGATGAGTGTTGAAGTCCAGCTACACCTGGAGTTCCTCACAATTATCTCACCTGAACTCTAGGATTCGGGTTCTCTTCTTGTTGATCCTCTTAAGTCTCATCCATCTTTATGATTGTATGTTCTTCAGCTATGATATGAGACCTGATGGGTGTTGAAGTCCAGCTTCACCTGGAGGTCCTCACAATCATCTCACCTGAACTCTAGGATTCAGGTTCTCTTCTTGTTGATCCTCTTAAGTCTCATCCATCTTTATGATTGAATGTTCTTCAGCTATGATATGAGACCTGATGGGTGTTGAAGTCCAGCTACACCCGGAGTTCCTCAGAATCATCTCACCTGAACTCTAGGATTCAGGTTCTCTTCTTGTTGATCCTCTTAAGTCTCATCCATCTTTATGATTGTATGTTCTTCAGCTATGATATGAGTCCTGATGGGTGTTGAATTCCAGCTACACCTGGAGTTCCTCACAATCATCTCACCTCAATGCTAGGATTCAGGCTCTCTTCTTGTTGATCCCCTTAAGTCTCATCCATCTTTATGATTGTATGTTCTTCAGCTATGGTATGAGACCTGATGGGTGTTGAAGTCCAGCTACACCTGGTGTTCCTCACAATCATCTCACCTGAACTCTAGGATTCAGGTTCTCTTCTTGTTGATCCTCTTAAGTCTCATCCATCTTTATGATTGTATGTTCTTCAGCTATGGTAGGAGACCTGATGGGTGTTGATGTCCAGCTTCACCTGGAGTTCCTCACAATCATCTCACCTGAACTCTAGGATTCAGGTTCTCTTCTTGTTGATCCCCTTAAGTCTCATCCATCTTTATGATTGTATGTTCTTCAGCTATGATATGAGACTTGATGGGTGTTGAAGTCCAGCTACACCCGGCGTTCCTCACAATCATCTCACCTGAACTCTAGGATTCAGGTTCTCTTCTTGTTGATCCTCTTAAGTCTCATCCATCTTTATGATTGTATGTTCTTCAGCTATGATATGAGACCTGATGGGTGTTGATGTCCAGCTTCACCTGGAGTTCCTCACAATCATCTCACCTGAACTCTAGGATTCAAGTTCTCTTCTTGTTGATCCCCTTAAGTCTCATCCATCTTTATGATTGTATGTTCTTCAGCTATGGTATGAGACCTGATTGGTGTTGAAGTCCAGCTACACCTGGAGTTCCTCACAATCATCTCACCTGAACTCTAGGATTCAGGTTCTCTTCTTGTTGATCCCCTTAAGTCTCATCCATCTTTATGATTGTATGTTCTTCAGCTATGATATGAGACCTGATGGGTGTTGATGTCCAGCTTCACCTGGGGTTCCTCTCAATCATCTCACCTGAACTCTAGGATTCAGGTTCTCTTCTAGCTGATCCTCTTAAGTCTCATCCACCAGGATTGAAGAAGCAAACCAGTAAACCATCAACTTTAGAGCAAGAAGCTCTAACTACCAAAAGAACCTATATGCAAGCTGAGAAAATAGAGCTCTGAGGAACATCTGGAGAACCTTAGAAGACTAGATTGGGATTCAAGGGGGTCGAGAGGTCCCCTAATATTATAAAGGGCAAGCAACTAATGAAAATACCTCATAGATTCAAGCAACAGTGCATCACCACCTAATCCACCTTTCTGTTTCCAGTGATGGACAGTTATATGTTATGGAGAAGCCCACAAAGAGGTCATAGCAAGAGCAATGGCTTGCCATTTACCCCATCAACGATCCCTGGAGAAAAAAGGAAACTATTGCAACAACGATAATGTCCTTCCATTCTCGAGTTTTATATATATTTTTCCCAGCCATTTTGGCTGAAGAATTATGTCAAGGAAGAATTAAGGTCCTGGAAGAGGCAATGGGTAATACAGGAGAAAGCGATGACATTTTACAAGCGGAGCGCTACATTTGCCAAAGAGCCGAGCTTGCAGAAAATCCCCATCAAGCTGAATATACTCTGCTATCGATGGAGACAAATTCTGGTCCCCAATGCTACCTTTTCCCCCCAAGCATGTGATATACGAGCACTGTGTGGCAATCTTGAAGTCATAACTCGGGAACCAATGGCATCCTAAGCTGTTATTCCTTTGGAAGTTGGCCTAGAATGGAGTTCTTTTCTTTTCAACCCGATCCCCAAAAAAGTCCAGTTCTACTGCCAAAGGTAGGCATTAAGGGTTACTAGACACGACCCTTATTTGTAGTCCCAAATAGAGTATATCCATTGTTCTGTCGCGCGCTGGGCCTGTAAAGAATTTCCTTTAGAACAGTGGTTCTCAGCCTTCCTAATGTCACGACCCCTTAATACAGTGCCTCATGTTGTGGTGACCCCCAACCATAAAATTATTATCATTGCTACTTCCTAACGGTGATTGTGTTACTGTTATGAATCATAATGAAAATATCTGAAATGCAGGATGTATTTTCATTCACTGGACCAAATTTGGCACAAATATCCAATAACAGAGCTCCATGCAGTCATGTCGGCCTTGGAGGTGTCTATGGACAACACCAGCTCTTTGGCCTAGAAATTGAGCACCAACCCCCAGACTTGGACATGACTGGACTTAATGTCAGGAGAAAACTTTTACTTTACCTTACCCAATATGCCAAATTTCAATACTGGTGGGGTTGGAGAGAGAATTGATTTTGTCATTTGGGAGTTGTAGTTCCTGGGATTTATAGTTCACCTACAATCAATGAACATTCTGAACCCCACCAATGATGGAACTGAACGAAACTCGGCACACAGAACTCTCATGACCAAGAGAAAATACTGGAAGTGTTTGGTAGGCATTGACCTTGAGTTTTGGAGTTGTAGTTCATCTACATCCAGATAGCACTGTGGACTCAGACAATGATTGATCTGGATCAAACTTGGCATGGATACTCAATATACCCAAATGTGAACACTGGTTGAGTTTGGGGAAAATAGACCTTGACATTTGGGAGTTGGTCGTTGCTGGGATTTATAGTTCAGTTACAATGAAAGAGCATTCTGAATCCCGTCAACAATAGAATTCGGCCAAACTTCCCACATAGAACCCCCATGACCAACAGAAAATATTGTGTTTTTGATGGTCTTTGGTGATTCCTCTGATACCCTCTCGCGACCCCCTCAGGGGTCCCGACCCCCAGGTTGAGAACCACTGCTTTAGAACATGACATGCAACCTTTGCCCAGCAGGAAGCCAGGGGGCCCAAGGAGAAGTTCTCAGAGGTTTTCCACCACAAATAGTCTTTAGATGGCTTGTGAAGTATAACAAAGTCTTTTATTAATGAACAATCAAACAGAAACTTATCTTGTCTTCAGAAAGTTAAACAAATGATTCCAGGCTTTTATGCGACTGGTAGCTTCCTAAACTTGCCCACGAAGGACAGGCAACTATCTTCAATAACTTCTTCTTTACTTTAAAGGAAAGTCCCCTTTTTAACTTCTCCCAAGCTGACTGTAAACTTAAACCTAACTGATGTGGGCACCACTACCAGGTTGAACTGCGTCTCAAAGCACCGAGTGGACCTACCAACAAGGCCTGTAGTCTCTTCAGCTGGAGTTCTTTGATCTTTAGGGCTGTTTCCCTGGAAAGTCTTTGGAGACTCTTTTCCTTCTGTTTCTGTTGGAATTTCTGTAACCCTTACTGATGTAGGCTCCGCTACCGGGTCGAACTACTTCTCGAACGCCAAGTGGACCTACCAGTAAAGGCTTAGATGATCTCCAGCTGGAGTTCTTTGGTCTTTCAAACTGTTCACCCTCCGAAATTCCTCAAAGCTTTAGCACTGCTTCCCTGGAAATCTTTGGGTGCTCTTAAGACTGTTCTCCCCCGGAAGGTCTTAAGGCTCTTAAGACTATTTTCCCCCGGAAAGTCTTAAGGGTTGAAGCTTTTGTACATTAGCCTTCCTTGCTGAGACTAACTAAAAAATGGCTCCCTTCCCTTCCCAATTGCCCTGAGCAAGGGGCAGAACCAAAACTTAACGATGATGGACAGGTGACTTGCCCTATGACTGCAACCAAAGGAAGCCACCTATCTGCAGAGTCCCTGAAACCCAGGGCTGCAAGCAAACATTTAATACAAAGCAAATAAATTTGGAACTCCTGGTACAGCCGTACCAGCACATCCATTGAACATGTTCTTATTATTCAGATATAATATGGCTGCCGTATCCATAAGGGATACCTTGCAAGACCTTGTGGTTACATGAAACTGTGGATAATGATGAATCCATGGATAATAGTGAATCTGCATTTGCTCAGATTAGGGTTGTGGGAGCCATGCATTTAATGATGATGATGATGATGATGATGATGATGATGATGATGTATGGATGATAATATAATATAATAATATATTATTATCCATACATTATTATTATTGTTGTTGTTGTTGTTGTTATTTGAAACACAACAGCCAGCAGACTGTCTGCTGTGGACTCATCTTGTTGTGTTTCTAATAATAATAATAATAATAATAGTAATGTACAATCATAAGGCTGTAGATTTTAAATGTGTGTTGTGCTATTGTCAATGTTTATGCTATTTGGGTTGAGATTTATTTTATTTGCTTTGTATTGTTGTTGTTATTGCTTGTATTGATGCATTGTGGGCTCGGCCTTATGTAAGCCCCACCGAGTCCCTTCGGGAGATGGTAGCGGGGTACAAATAAAGTATTATTATTATTATTATTATTAGAAACACAACAAAATGAGCTCAGAGTGAGCTTCCAAGCAATTTGTGTAGCTTGCTGTTGACCTTTGTGGCCCAAAAGACAGTTGTATATGTCAAATAGGAAATTTAGGTACCGCTTAGGTTGGGAGGCTAATTTACGATACCATAAAAATCTCCAGCACTCACACATACATTGGTGGAGTTCAGAATGTTCTTTGATTGTAGGTGAACTATAGTTCGAAGCCAGCCCAGCTCAGAGTGAGCTTCCGAGCAATTTGTGTAGCTTGCTGTTGACCTTTGTGGCCCAAAAGACAGTTGTATATGTCAAATAGGAAATTTAAGTACCGCTTAGGTTGGGAGGCTAATTTACGATGCCATAAAAATCTTCCAGAAGAGGAGCACGAGGAAGTGAAATGGTGGATATTGAATTTGTGGATAAGGGGGCATATTGCATTGATTCATTGAGTCATAGGGGACAATGACCTATAGGCGTCAGACAGGGGCGGCTCAACCATTACGCAAAGTAAGCGTTCGCAGTATAGTTGATTTTGCCCAGGGGCGCTCTTGTGGCACTCTTGGGGGAAAATAGACCTTGACATATGCGAATTGTAGTTACTGGGATGTATAGTTCACCTAAAATCAAAGCATTCTGAACTCCACCAATGATGGAATTGAACCAAATAGGGCACACAGAACTCCCACGACGAACAGAAAATATGTATCAATGATTGGTTGGGGGTGTGTGTGCCAAAATACTGTTTGCTTACCGTTGAAAATTACCTAGGGCCGCCTCTGGAGTCAGACCATTGTCTTGATCTCCACCTCTCAACAAGGGCTCATTGTAGGATGGAAGGCTCACTATGGGTACATCTACAACGTTGTGCAAAAATTCATTCTCAGCTTTGACAGTTGTGCTGACGCTATGGAGCCATTCAGTGCTTCATCGGAGAAAAGCAAATTGACTTATCTTGGCTTTTGAAAGTAACATATTTGAAGGGATTCCAAGTGGAGCGTTTCTGTGCAAGTTTGCAGAGAAATTGCCCTGCATTAGACTTTTGTCAACGGCTCGAACCATTGCAGCAGGAATGACTCACGCAGTAGGCCTTTCATTCCGAGCCCCTGCCATTGAGAATGGAGAATGGATGGAGTTTGGTGCCACTTTAACTGCCGTGGCTCAATGTTATGCAATCGTGGGAGGTGTCGTTTTGCAATGTCTTTAGCCTTCTCTGCAAAAAGGTGCTAAGGCAGCGTTTCTCAACCTGGGGGTTTCAGAGGGGTCACTAAAGACAATCAGAAAACATATATTTCTGATGGTCTTTGGAACCCCTTTGGCAAAGAAGGCTGAAGATCTCTCTGCCTGCCTTTCTCTTTTTGGAAACAGGCTGCAAATCCTCCCACGAAAAGCTGTGATTGGCCGGCCTCCCATCCAAGGGGAAGGCTCTTTCTGAGACTCCAAGCAGTGGAGGGGAGAGCAGGCGTGCTCAGCACATGGCAGTGTGGTGCACATGTACGGGCAAGGAGGGAGGTTCATGCCAGCGAGTCCCTCCAGTGTTTAGGCTTCTGTGTGGGAAGTTTGACCCAGTTATATCATTGCTGGGGTTCAGAATGCTCTTTGATTGCTGGTGAACTATAAATCCCAGCAACTACAACTCTCAAATATCAAGGTCAACTTCCCCCAAACTCCACCAGTGGTCACATTTGGGCATATTGAGTATTTGTGCCAAGTTTGGTCCTGATCTATCATTGTTTGACTCCACAGTGCTCTCTGGATGTAGGTGAACTACAACTCCAAAAATCAAGGTCGATGCCCACCAAACCCTTCCAATATTTTCTGTTGGTCATGGGAGTCCTGTGTGCCAAGTTTGATTCGATTCCACTTTTGCTGGGGTTCCAAATGCTCTTTGATTGTAGGTGAACTATAAATCCCAGCAACTACAACTCCCAAATGTCAAGGTCTATTTTCCCCAAACTCTACCAGTGTTCACATTTGGGCATATTGAGTATTCGTGCTAAGTTTGGTCCAGATCTATCATTGCTTGAGTCCACAGTGCTCTCTGGATTTAGGTGAACTACAACTCCAAAAATCAAGGTCGTTGCCCACCAAATTCTTCCAGTATTTTCTGTTGGTCATGGGAGTTCTGTGTGGGTAGTTTGGCCCAATTCTATCATTGGTGGAGTTCAGAATGTTCTTTGATTGTAGGTGTACTATAAATCCCAGCAACTACAACTCCCAAATGATAAAATCAGTCCCCTCCTACCCACCCCACCAGTATTCAAATTTGTGCATATAGGGTATTTGTGGCAAATGTGGTCCAGTGAATGAAAATACAATCTGCTTATCAGATACATTATTATTATTATTATTATTATTAAAAACTTTTATATCCCAGTCTTCTCCACCTCCATAGAGGGACTTTAGTTCATAACAGTAGCAGAATGACAGATATGGAGTAGCAGCGAAAATAATGTTATGGTTGGGGGTCACCACAACATGAGGAACTGCATTAAGGGGTTGCAACAACAACAACAACAACAACAACACTTTATTTATATATCACTCTATCTCCCCGAGGGGAGTCAGAGCGGTTTCCAAGTAACATTCCAAGTTGCAGCATTAGGAAGGTTGAGATACCTTGTGCTAGGGGCGTCACCAAACTATAACTCCCAGGATTCCATGGCATGAAACCATAGCAGTTAAAGTGGGGTTGGACTGCATTCATCCTACAGTGTCTATATTATAGTGTGTTGGTACGGCTGTACCAGGAGCTCCAACTTTATTTTCTTTCTGTTATCTGTTTGCAGTCATAGGGCAGGCCTCCTGTCCATCATAATTAAGCTTTGGTTCTGCCCCTTGTTCAGGGCTCTGGGAGGGAAAGGAGCCATTTTTTGGGCAGTCTCACACAAGGAGGCTAAACTATAGGACGTAGACCAGCTCGTCCCGTAGAAAAGCTTCTTTTCTCAATTGCATCCAGGGAAACAGAACATCTGGGGAAACAGAAATTCCAGGCAAAAGGTCCCAAGGCTCTGGCTGAGAGCTCACAGCCTCTCAGGCTCACAGCAATCAGAGGGAAAACAGCCCTGAAGTTCTCAAAGAATTCTCGGAGGGAGGACAGCACTACAGTTCCACAGAACTCCAGCTGAAATGTCTTCAAGCCTCGGTTGGTAGGTCTACTCGATACCCAGATGCATTTGGAATCGGTAGTAAGACCCACACCGATGAGGCATAGATAGTATACAGCCTGGGAGAGGTTAAATAGGACTTTTTCCTACAGAGAAGGTTCAGTTAATCAAAGTCAGGTACCAGTCCATTGAGGACTAGACCAGTGTTTCTCAACTTGGGGGTCGGGATCCCTGAGGGGGTCGCAAAGGGGTGTCACAGGGGTCGCCAAAGACCATCAGAAAACACAGTATTTTCTGTTGGTCATGGGGGTTCTGTGTGCCAACTTTGGTTCAATTCCATTGTTGGAGGAGTTCAGAATGCTCTTTGTTTACATGTTAACTATAAATCCCAGCAACTACAACTCCCAAATGACAAAATCAATCCCCCCGCCAACCCCACCAGTATTCAAATTTGGGCATACCGGGTATTTGTGCCAAATTTGCTCCACATCCTGCAGATCATTATTTACATGGCGATTCATAATGTTAGGGTTATGGTTGGGGGTCACCACAACATGAGGAACTGTATTAAGGGGTCGCGGCATTACGAAGGTTGAGAATCATACAATCATAGAATCATACAATCATAGAATCAAAGAGTTGGAAGAGACCTCATGGGCCATCCAGTCCAACCCCCTGCCAAGAAGCAGGAATATTGCATTCAAATCACCCCTGACAGATGGCCATCCAGCCTCTGTTTAAAAGCTTCCAAAGAAGAAGCCTCCACCACACTCCGGGGCAGAGAGTTCCACTGCTGAACGGCTCTCACAGTCAGGAAGTTCTTCCTCATGTTCAGATGGAATCTCCTCTCTTGTAGTTTGAAGCCATTGTTCCGCGTCCTAGTCTCCAAGGAAGCAGAAAACAAGCTTGCTCCCTCCTCCCTGTGGCTTCCTCTCACATATTTATACATGGCTATCATATCCCCTCTCAGCCTTCTCTTCTTCAGGCTAAACATGCCCAGGTCCTTAAGCCGCTCCTCATAGGGCTTGTTCTCCAGACCCTTGATGATTTTAGTCGCTCTCGTCTGGACACATTCCAGCTCCTCAATATCTCTCTTGAATTGTGGTGCCCAGAATTGGACACAATATTCCAGATGTGGTCTAACCAAAGCGGAATAGAGGGGTAGCATGACTTCCCTGGACCTAGACACTATGCTCCTCTTGATGCAGGCCAAAATCCCATTGGCTTTTTTTGCCGCCACATCACATTGTTGGCTCATGTTTAACTTGTTGTCCACGAGGACTCCAAGATCTTTTTCACACGTACTGCTCTCGAGCCAGGCATCATCGTCCCCCATTCTGTCTCTTTGCATTTCGTTTTTCCTGCCAAAGTGGAGTATCTTGCATTTGTCACTGTTGAACTTCATTTTGTCCAGAACCACTGGACTAGACTAAGAAAGCCTTGAAGTGTTGTTTGAATCATTGAAGATGTCTTGTTTGTTCCATAATAAAGACTTTGTTGTATCATTAAAGACTCTAAAGACTATCAGTTCAAGAAAATCCCTGAGAACCTCTCTTTGAGGCGCCCCTGACTTCCCGCTGGGCTTAAAGTATACGTCCTATAGAAAAGTATAGCTGTTACAGGCCCAGCGCGCGACAGAACATATAGCCCTCCATACCATCATGTAGGACTTGTGGAATTTGGATGAACTCGGCTGTTAAGAACAGGATTGCCTCTTGTTTGTGGCCCGCATCCAATCGCATTTGATTCTCCTTTTCAGCGTGCTCATAAATGTGCTCTGTAGTGCTAAGCTTCAAGGCTGCAAAGTGCATTTACACTTCTCTTTCTTTCTTCTCCTTTCTGGCTCAGGACTTTCTAATCTATCTAAAGAAGTGTTTGAAAATCTGCTTGCGAGGGCTCAGAACTGATCGGGTTAGCAGCTTGCCTTGAGGGAGGTTCGTAAGCCCTCTGTTCTGAGATGGCAGAGCTGTGATATTAAAATATTTATGTGGGTATAATAGAAGTAGTAGTGTTGCTAATGATGATGATTGCGGGGATATTATTATTAATAATAATAATCAGTTTCATAGCCTAAGAGTCTTGATAGAGCAAAAACATGAGCCGGCAATGTGATACTCCTGCCAAAAAGTCAATTTTATTCAACACAACATCAACAGGAGTGTAGTGTCCAGATAGAAGAAAATAGTTGCCTATACTGTGATGGATTTTGTGTTCTCTATGGTGTGGTTGACTTTGCATTGCCTACGGTGTGGTTGACTTAGTGTTGCCTTTGGTGTGGTCGACAGTGTTCTTTATGCTGTGGGTGACTTTGTGTTGCCTATGCTGTGGTTGACTTTGGGTTGCCTATGTTGTGTTACCTATGAGTGTTGCCGATGCTGTGGTTGACTTTGTGTTGCATATGCTGTGGTTGACTTGTGTTGCGTATGCTGTAGTTAACTTTGTGTTGCCTATGCTGTGGTTGACAGTGTTCTATAGGCTACAGTTGACTTTGTGTTGCCTATGCTGGGGTTGACTTTGTGTTGCCTATGCTGGGGTTGACTTTGTGTTGCCTAGGCTACAATTGACTTTGTGTTGCCTATGCTGTGGTTGTCAGTGTTCTCTAGGCTACTGTTGACTTTGTGTTGCCTATGCTGGGGTTGACTTTGTGTTGCCCAGGCTGTGGTTGACAGTGTTCTCTAGGCTACTGTTGACTTTGCGTTGCCTATGCTGGGGTTGACTTTGTGTTGCCTAGGCTGTGGTTGACTTTGTTCTCTAGGCTACAGTTGACTTTGTGTTGTCTATGCTGTGATGGACTTTGTGTTGCCTAGGCTGTGGTTGACAGTGTTCTCTAGGCTACAGTTGACTTTGTGTTGCCTATGCTGGGGTTGACTTTGTGTTGCCTAGGCTGTGGTTGACTTTGTTCCCTAGGCTACAGATGACTTTGTGTTGCCTAGGCTGTGGTTGACAGTGCTTTAAAGGCTACAATTGACTTTGTGTTGCCTATGCTGAGGTTGACTTTGTGTTGCCTAGACTGTGGTTGACAGTGTTCTCTAGGCTACAGTTGACTTTGTGTTGCCTATGCTCTGGTTGACTTTGTTCTCTAGGCTACAGTTGACTTCGTATTGCCTATGCTGGGTTTGACTTTGTGTTGCCTATGCTGTGGTTGACAGTGTTCTCGAGGCTAAATTTGACTTTGTGTTGCCTATGCTGTGATTGACTTTGTGTTGTCTATGCTGTGGTTGACAGTGTTCTCTAGGCTACAGTTGACTTTGTGATGCCTATGCTGTGATTGACTTTGTGTTGTCTATGTTGTGGTTGACAGTGTTCTCTAGGCTACAGTTGCTTTTATGTTGCCTAGGCTATGGTTGACAGTGTTCTCTCGGCTGCAGTTGACTTTGTGTTGCCCATGATGTGGTTGACTGTGTGTAGCCTAGTCTGTGATTGACTTTGTCTTGCCTATGTTGTGGTTGATTTTGTCTAACCTGTATTATGATTGAATTTGTGTTACTTATGCTATGGTTGATTTTGTGTTGTTTATGATGTGGTTGACTTTGTGTTGCCTATGCTGTGATTGACAGTGTTCTCTAGGCTACAGCTAACTTTGTGTTGCCCAGGCTATGGTTGACAGGGTTCTCTAGGCTGCAGTTGACTTTGTGTTGCCTATGCTGTGGTTGACTTTGTGTTGCTTATGATGTAGTTGATTTTGTGTTACCTATGCTGTGGTTGACAGGGTTCTCTAGGCAATAGTTGACTTTGTGTTGCCTATGCTGTGGTTGCCTATGTGTAGCCTAGTATGTGGTTGACTTTCTTGCCTATGCTTTGGTTGATTTTGTCTAATCTGTGCTATGATTGAATTTGTGTTACCTATGCTGTGGTTGATTTTGTGTTGCTTATGATGTGGTTGACTTTGTCTTGCCTATGCTGTGGTTGACAGTGTTCTCTAGGTTGCAGTTGACTTTGTGTTGCCTATGCTGTGGTTGACTTTGTGCTGCCTAGGCTTTGTTTGACTACGTGTTGCCTCTCAAGTTCTTATGGGGAACAACTTAGGGAGCTGGATATGTCTGGGCTAGACGACACTAAACAGACACATAATTGCTATTTTCATATATATATATATATATATATATATATATATATATAAGGATGTTGCTTAGAAGATGAAGACAACTTATTTTTTGCTGCTCTCAAAACAAGAAATGTGAACCAGTGGGTCCAAATATGAGAGATTCCACCTAAAAATTGGAGAACTATCAGAGTGGTTCAACGGTGGAATGAACTGCCTTGAAGGATGTTGAACTCTCCACATTTGGAGGTGTTTCATGGGGTGGAGCTTGATTCTGTGATTCTATCAGTGCTGTAGACATAGTCCTGCAACATGACACAGAAACAGGTCCTACTCATTTGGGGAATCTAGCCACAGGTCCTGGCAGCTGGAAGAGTCTAGACACCACTGTCCAAAAAGAGGATTGGATTCCCATGCAAGCAGGAGGATTCACCTCTTTTGCTTAATGCCTTTCTAAGCTGCACCTAATGGGCCAAGCCAGCTCATGCAGCTAGCTCTGCAGCCTGAGATTGCGGTGCATCAGTGCAAGGACACTTGGCTCCAATTTCAGCGCCAGCCAAAGGAAGAAGGTGGGGGGACGACAGGCAGGCCAATGCATACATTCCTCCTCCTCTTTATTTATTTTTTGTTGATTCAGCATCTCCCATCCCTGATCTGATAGGCCCAGGGAAGCAAAGGGAGTGAGAGATATTTATTTCACAGCCCGGCCAGTGCCAAAGGGAAGGAAGGAAGAGGGAAGAGGGGAGGAATTGTTTGAGAATGCCAGTGGAAAATAGCCAAGGGAGCCAACTTGGAATTGAAAATGACAGGAAGGAAGGAAGGAAGGAAGGAAGGAAGGAAGGAAGGAAGGAAGGAAGAAAAGAAGGAAGAAAAGAAGGAAGAAAAGAAGGAAGAAAAGAAGGAAGAAAAGAAGGAAGGAGAAGGGAGGGAGGCAAAAGAAGGGAGGAGGGTAGAAGAAAGGAAGGAAGGAAGGAAGGAAGGAAGGAAGGAAGGAAGGAAGGAAGGAGAAGGAAGCAAGGAGGGAAGGAAGGAAGGAGATGGATAGAAGGAAGGAGAAGGGAGGGAGGCAACGGAAGGGAGGAGGGTAGAAGGAAGAAAGAAAGGAAGGAAGGAAGGAAGGAGAAGGAAGGAAGGAGATGGATAGAGGGAAGGAGAAGGAAGGGAGGCAAAGGAAGAGAGGAGGGTAGAAGAAAGGAAGGAAGGAAGGAAGGAAGGAAGGAAGGAAGGAAGGAAGGAAGGAAGGAGAAGGGAGGGAGGCAAAGGAAGGGAGGAGGGTAGAAGAGGGGAAGGAAAGAAGGAAGGAAGGAAGGAAGGAAGGAAGGAGGGAGAAGGGAGGGAGGCAAAGGAAGGGAGGAGGGTAGAAGAGGGGAAGGAAAGAAGAAATCAAGGAGGGAAAGAAGGAAGGAAGGAAGGAAGGAGATGGATAGAAGGAAGGGAGGCAAAGGAAGAGAGGAGGGTAGAAGAAAGGAAGGAAGGAAGGAAGGAAGGAAGGAAGGAAAGAAGGAAGGAAGGAAGGAAGGAAGGAAGGAAGGAAGGAAGGAGAAGGAAGGAGATGAATGGAAAGAAGGAGAAGGAAAGAAAAGGAAGAGAGGCAAAGAGGGAGGAGGGAAGGAAAAAAGGAAGGAGAGGGAAGGAGAAGGAAAGAAAGAGGGATGGAGGGAAGGGGGGGGGGAAGAAGGGGAAGGGGAAGGAAAGGGGAAGGAAAGGATGTGTCCTCGATTTTATTTGAAGTCATTGTTATTTTTTTCTCCTTCCTCTCCCTCTCTCCTTGTGGAAAGAAAGGGAAATAAAATGAGGCAGGGGGACCATTTCTATTGTAGTTGAACATTTAGTCCAGACTAAAACTCAAAGCAGTTCATCATCAAGCTGGTGTGAGTTATAACCTGAGCTTGAAAAAAAGCTATCTGAGATGTCAAACCGTCTTGTTTTCAATTGAGGACCCCAGTCCAAGGAATATCTCCAAGGCTTTATGGAAGCTATCCAAGATGTTCCCAGGGGCTTCCTTTATTTAGTCTCTCCATCAGGAATGGGAAACTTCCTCTTTTCCTGCTGCTTTCTATCTTACCAAGTATTATTGTCGCATCTTCTCGTAGTGTGTCCAAAGTAGGATAACCTCTGTTTAGTCACTTTGGCTTCTAGGGAGCATATAGAACAGCGTTTCTCAACCTAGGAGTCAGAACCCCTGGTAGGGGGTATAAAAGGGTGTCAGAAGGGTCACCAAAGACCATCAGAAAACACAGTATTTTCTGTAGGTTATGGGGGGTCTGTGTGGGAAGTTTGTCCCAATTCTATCATTGGTAGAGTTCAGAATGATCTTTGATTATTGATGAACTATGAATCCCAGTAACTGAAACTCCAAGTGTCAAGGTCTATTTTCCCCAAACTCCACCAGTGTTCACATTTGGGCATATTGAGTATCCATGCCAAGTTTGGTCCAGATCCATCATTATTTGAATCCACTGTGCTCTCTAGATGTAGGAGCACTACAACTTCAAAACTCGACCATGCTCACCAAACCCTTCCAGTATTTTCTGTTGGTCGTGGGAGTTCTGTGTGCCAAGTTTGGTTCAATTCCATCATTGGTGGAGTTCAGAATACTCTATGATTGTAGGTCAACTATAAATCCCAGCAACTACAACTCCCAAATGACAAGATATATTTCCCCCAAACTCCACCAGTGTTCACATTTGGGCATACTGA
The DNA here is from genome assembly GCF_037176765.1 of Anolis sagrei. NCBI lineage: Eukaryota > Metazoa > Chordata > Lepidosauria > Squamata > Anolidae > Anolis > Anolis sagrei. The sequence continues at coordinate 10,130,215 of NC_090029.1, forward strand.
GGATCCGTGTCAATTTTGGTCCAGATCCATAATTGTTTTAATCCACAGTGCTCTCTGGATGTGGGTAAACCACAACTCCCAAACTCGAGGTCAATGCTCACCAAACCCTTCCAGTATTTTCTGTTAGTCATGGAGTTCTGTGTACCAAGTTTGGTTCAATTCCATCGTTGGTGGAGTTCAGAATGCTCTTTGACGGTAGGTCAACTATAAATCCCAGCAACTACAACTCCCAAATGGCCAGATATATTTTCCCCAAACTCCACCAGTGTTCACATTTGGGCATACTGAGGATTCGTGCCAAGTTTGGTCCAGATGCATAATTGTTTTAATCCACAATGCTCTCTGGATGTGGGTGAACTACAACTCCCAAACTCAAGGACTACAGCTCACCAAACTGAACTACAACTCAACCAAACCCTTCCAGTATTTTTTGTCATCAGAGTTCTGTGCCAAGTTTGGTTCAATTTCATCATTGGTGGAGTTCAGAATGCTCTTTGATTGTAGGTGAACTATAAATCCCAGCAACTACAACATGAGGACCTGTACTAAGGGGTCGCAGCATTAGGAAGGTTGAGAACCACTGGTATAGGGTGACCTAAAAGTCATCCTATCATGAGGTCTTGCAGACTTGAGGCATCTGTATCTTCCTTGGTTGAATCTATCCATCTGGCTTAATTGAGATTTCCTTTCCGTGCTGTTTTGAAGAAGATCTTGGTTGGATTCTGTGTCTCTTGAACGATTCTAATGGAAGAGAAGTTCTGTTTGCCCAAAGAGATGGATCCTGGAAATCCATATCACTTCTTATTTATGTGTTTGCGGAAGCGCTGGCCTCTGCCCGCGCCGGAGAACAGGCCCTGGCTTTCTTGAAGATGGATGGCTGAGCAATGAAGGGGTCCAGGCGGGCAGGCAAGCATTAATTGTCTTCCTGACCTGGGTAATTGAATAAATGCTAATAAATGCCACCAAGGCATCCCGTCTTCTCTTTAGCACTGGCAGGAAAAGTGGAATGCCATCCATCACTGACAGCGGAGGGGATGAATCACGTCTCCAGCCCATTGGTCTGACGGAAAGGCTGGGGAGAAGACAGGAGCAGAGGGACGGTCAGCACCTTTCACCTTGTCCTCATGAAACAAAGTCATTACTCTTAGGACCCTTTCCGTTTGTGTATTCTCCATTTGAAGTTCAATTGACAGGTTAGGAAGCCTCTCCTTTTTTAAAAAAAGAAGAAGAAAGGAATCAATATAGGTGATTCATTTCGTTCTGAAAGAGAATTGATAGCTTTGTTGGCCAACCAAAACATACGACATTTATATCTCACCCTTCTCACCCCGAAAGAGACTCAGAGCAATTATATGTCCATAGGTAAAGGTAAAGGTAGTCCCCTGACATTAAGTCCAGTCATGTCTGACTCTGGGGTGTGGTGCTCATCTCCATTTCTAAGCCGAAGAGCCAGCGTTGTCCGTAGACACCTCCAAGGTCATGTGGCCGGCATGACTGCATGGCGTGCCGTTACCTTCCCACCGGAGCGGTACCTATTGATCTACTCACATTTGCATGTTTTTGAACTGCTAGGTGGGCAGAAGCTAGGGCTGACAGCGGAAGCTCACATCATACAATATATTATATATATATGTCCATACAATATATTATATTACTAGCTGTACCCGCCACGCTTTGCTGTCGCCGACCTTCCCTCCCTCTTTCTCTCCTTCCTTCCCTCTTTCCTTCCTTTCCTCTTTTTCTTTTCCTATCTCATCTTTCTTCCATCTCTACATGTTTCTTTCCTCCCTTTCTTTGCTCTTTGGTTACATCCCTCCTTCCTTCCTTCCTTCCTTCCTTCCTTCCTTCCTTCCCTATCTTTCGTTTTGCTGTCGCCGACCTTCCCTCCCTCTTTCTCTCCTTCCTTCCCTCTTTCCTTCCTTTCCTCTTTTTCTTTCCCTATCTCTCATCTTTCTTCCATCTCTACATGTTTCTTTCCTCCCTTTCTTTGCTCTTTGGTTACATCCTTCCTTCCTTCCTTCCTTCCTTCCTTCCTTCCTTCCTTCCTTCCTTCCCTATCTTTCGTTCCTTCTCTCCTTCCTTCCCTCTCTTTTTCCTTTCACTTTTTTATTTCCTTCTCTCCTTCCTTGCTTCTCTATCTTTCTTTCGTTCTTTCTTTCTTTCCCTCCCTCCCTCTTTCTCTCCTTCCTTTCCTCTTTCCTTCCTTTCCTCTTTTTCTTTCCCTATCTCTCATCTTTCTTCCATCTCTACATGTTTCTTTCCTCCCTTTCTTTGCTCTTTGGTTACATCCTTCCTTCCTTCCTTCCCTATCTTTTGTTCCTTCTCTCCTTCCTTCCCTCTCTTTTTCCTTTCACTTTTTAATTCCTTCTCTCCTTCCTTGCTTCTCTTTCTTTCTTTCTTTCTTTCTTTCTTTCCCTCCCTCCTTCTCTCCTTCCTTCCCTCTTTCCCTCCTCTCGTTACTTCTTGACTGTCCCTTCCATTTAATATTGTATTTATATCTTACATAGAAAAAAGGAAAGAAAGAAGGAAGGAAGGGAGGGAGGGACAGGAAGGAAGGAAGGAAAAAGGAAGGGAGGGAGGGAGGGAAAGAAAAGAAGGAAGTAAAAGAAAGAAGGAGGGACAGGAAGAAAGGAGGAAGGAAGGAGGGAAAGAAAGGAGGGGGATGAAGAAAGGAGGGAGGGAAGGAAATGAAGGGGGAGGAAAGGAAGAAAGGGAAAGAAGGAGGAAAGGGAGGGAGGGAGGAAAAGAAGGAAAGGAAGGAAAGGAAAAAGGAAGGAGGGACAGGAAGGAAGGGAAGGAAAGAAAGAAGGAAAGGAAGGAGGTGAAGGTACTGTAAATCAGGTGAAGGTACTGTAAATCCAATCATCCATGCTCCATCCTCCTCAAAACCGCAGCAGGACATAAGGATATAAAGTGGGTCATGGGGGTGTCTGTATGCCAAGTTTGGTCCAGGTCCGTCATTCGTGGGGGTTGCAGTGGTCTGTGGGAGCTAAATCAGGTGACGTTACTGCAAACCCAATCATCCATGGTCCATCCTCCCCCAAACCGCAGCAGAATATAAAGTGGGTCATTGGGATCTGTGTGTCAAGTTTGATCCAGGTTCGTCATTCGTGGGGGTCGCAGTGGTCTGTAGGAGTTAAATCAGGTGAAGGTACTGCAAATCCAATCATCCGTGGTCCATCCTCCCCCAAACCGCAGCAGGATATAAAGTGGGTCATGGGGGTGTCTGTATGCCAAGTTTGATCCAGGTCCGTCATTTATGGGGGTCGCAGTGGGGGTCAGGTGAAGGTACTACAAATCCAATAATCCGTGGTCCATCCCCCCCCCCCCCCCCATACCGCACCAGGACATAAAGTGAGTCTTGGGAGATCTGTATGCCAAGTTTGGTCCAGGTCCGTCATTCTTGGGGGTCACAGTGGTCTGTGGGAGTTAAATCAGGTGAAGGTGCTGCAAATCCCATCATCCGTGGTCCATCCTCCCCCAAACCGCAGCAGGAAATAAAGTGGGTCATGGGGGTGTCTGTATGCCAAGTTTGGTCCAGGTCCGTTATTCGTGGGGGTCGCAGTGGGGGTCAGGTGAAGGTACTGCAAATCCAATAATCCGTGGTCCATCCCCCCCCCCCCATACCGCACCAGGACATAAAGTGAGTCTTGGGGGGTCTGTATGCCAAGTTTGGTCCAGGTCCGTCATTCGTGGGGGTCGCAGTGGTCTGTGGGAGTTAAATCAGGTGATGGTACTGCAAATCCCATCATCCGTGGTCCATCCTCCCCCAAACTGCAGCAGGATATAAAGTGGGTCATGGGGGTATCTGTATGCCAAGTTTGGTCCAGGTCCGTCATTCGTGGGGGTCGCAGTGGGGGTCAGGAGAAGGTAGTGCAAATCCAATAATCCGTGGTCCATCCTCCCCATACCGCACCAGGACATAAAGTAAGTCTTGGGGGGTCTGTATGCCAAGTTTGCTCCGGGTCCATCATTCATGGGGGTCGCAGTGGTCTGTGGGAGTTAAATCAGGTGAAGGTACTGCAAATCCCATCATCCATGGTCCATCCTCCCCCGAACTGCACTAGAGCAACATTTCTATTCCTCACAGCCTTTTCTGTATTTAATAGGAAAGCACAACTCCATTTTCAGTCTGCAAACAATTCAAAGTGATGACTTGAATCTCTCAAAACCTGTCCATTGAGGAGGCCTTCTCTGTGGATGCATCTACACTGTAGAATTAATGCAGTTTGATACCACTTCAACTGTCATAGCTCAGTTGAAATCTGGCAAGGTCTTAGCTTTCCTCTGACAAAGCTACGACTTCTGAGATTCCATTCGATTGGTCCGTGGCAATTAAAGTGGTGCCAAATTGCATTAGAATCATAGAATCATAGAATCATAGAATCAAAGAGTTGGAAGAGACCTCATGGGCCATCCAGTCCAACCCCCTGCCATGAAGCGGGAATATTGCATTCAAATCACCCCTGACAAATGGCCATCCAGCCTCTGCTTAAAAGCTTCCAAAGAAGGAGCCTTCACCACACTCCGGGGCAGAGAGTTCCACTGCTGAACGGCTCCCACAGTCAGGAAGTTCTTCCTAATGTTCAGATGGAATCTCCTCTCTTGTAGTTTGAAGCCATTGTTCCGCGTCCTAGTCTCCAGGGAAGCAGAAAACAAGCTTGCTCCCTCCTCCCTGTGGCTTCCTCTCACATATTTATACATGGCTATCATATCTCCTCTCAGCCTTCTCTTCTTCAGGCTAAACATGCCCAGTTCCCTAAGCCGCTCCTCATAGGGCTTGTTCTCCAGACCCTTGATCATTTTAGTCGCCCTCCTCTGGACACATTCCAGCTTGTCAATATCTCTCTTGAACTGTGGTGCCCGGAATTGGACACAATATTCCAGATGTGGTCTAACCAAAGCAGAATAGAGCATGGGGAGCATTACTTCCTTAGATCTAGACACTATGCTCCTATTGATGCAGGCCAAAATCCCATTGGCTTTTTTTGCTGCCACATCACATTGTTGGCTCATGTTTAACTTGTTGTCCACGAGGACTCCAAGATCTTTTTCACACGTACTGCTCTCAAGCCAGGCATTGTCCCCCATTCTGTAATTCTACAGTGTAGATCTTGGGCTTGCCCAAAATGTCTTGATCCTCCTCCCTTCCCCGACTCCTTCCTCTTCCTTTGCTTGCTTTTGCTTTTTCTATTTCCCCGTCATTCGGATGAAGGCGGTTCTGGCTGAGCACAGTTTGTTTTTATCTCGTCTATTTTCGCACTGAATGAAGCAATAATAGCAAATACCGACAAGACCATAAATAATGCAAAATGAAACAAAGGAGAGATGCAGCAGAAAGGTGTGAACGGGGGGCAACGAGGATACTTAGGTGGCTCCCAAAATCATCCTAACATAAGGAAGATCCTTCCTTCCTTCCTTCCTTCCTTCCTTCCTTCCTTCCTTCCTTCCTTCCTTCTTTCCTTCCTTTGCCGCTAATCCCAGGGAATATGAACTGTGACTGCATATTACATTTATATAAATAAAAATGTCATGTTCGTTTGTGGGATTAACATAACTCAAAAACCACTGGATGAATTGACTCCAAATTTGGACACTATACCCCTAACAGACCAACGAGTGACCATCACTCATACCACCACCACCCCTCCAAAAAAAAAAC